>NW_024067788.1:0-300000 GCF_009389715.1 Phoenix dactylifera | reverse complement strand
CTCTTATCTCCTTCCTCATCCTCGCTTTCACTAAGTTTGTTGATGCTGATTGGGCTAGATGCCCGGATTCTCGTCGCTCCACTATTGTTTAGTGTATGGTCTTAGGGGAATCTTTAATATTTTGGGAGTGTAAGAAGCAGGATCATGTTTCCAAATCATCTACTAAGGTGGAATATTGTTCTACGTCTATAGCATGCTCTGAAATTATCTGGATTCGTAGATTACTTGCCAATCTTAGGGTACACTTGAAAACTTTTGCAAGACTTTATGTTGATAATGTTAGTACAATTCAGATAGCCAACAATCCTGTTTTTTATAGTGTACTAAGAACATAGAAGTGGATTGCTATTATATAAGGGAACTTCTACAAGAAGGTACTGCTATTTTATCTCATGTTTGCTCTGAATATCAAACTCTAGATATATTTACTAAGGCTATGACTAGAAGTTGATATAATTTGCTAGTTGCAAATTGATGCTTTATCTTCCCAGCATCTGAGGGGGAGTGCCGACGGAATTTAGAAATCAAGGATAGAATCTAGCCATGATCTTGGCAACCGAGGGTCAAATATAATCTTACCAATTAGGGGTCAGCTTAAGCTATAATCTGCCATAATCAGAGTGTTGTCTTTGAATATTATCCCTTAATTTTCTATCAACAAAATCTCTAGAACCAAGAATAGAATCAAGTTATGATCTTGGCATTCAAGGGAATCTCAACAATCAGGGGTCAACTTAAGCCATAATCAGTAGTGCTATCTTTGAATATTCTCCTCTGATTATGTTTGTAAATATTTCATAGTTGTCACAACTAGACTTACCATTTTGTCATCCGTTGTACTTATATATAAACCCATGCTTTGGTTAGGAAAGGAATAAGAAACATTTCCGCCAGTATTGTCGGCAAGGCTGCAAATGGGTTAGGTTAACCCATGACCCGGCGCAACCCGACCCGCTTAGACCCAACTCGACCCGTTTTGGAAGACCCGTGGGGCTAGGTCGGGTCCTAAAATTGGACCCGTTCCACTTTCTGGGTTGGGCCTGGGTTTACTAAATTCAGCCCCAACCTGATCCGACCCATTTAAATTTGGATAATTTTGGATTTTTAATCCTACAACCCGCCCCGCCCCGATCCGATCCAAATTTGTAAAATTATTTGATCCCATAGGCCGCAGCTCATGAGGGTGCAAATAAATTCTGAAGCCATGGATAGGTTAACCCGAACCAGATCCGACCCAAATCCGATCCGATTTTGATTTTTGAGTTGGGTCCGAGTTATACATGGACCCAACCCGACCTGAATGACCCGTTGGGTCAAAATTGAAGTGGGGGACCCCACTCGACCCAACCCGATCTTCTATTACGTTGGGTCTAGATCCAAAATTTGGATCTAAATAAGGAACTAGGTTGGGTCAGGATCACTATGAGCCGACCCGACCTATTTGCGCTCCTATTGTCATTATAGTCCAACTCTAATAAAAATATAAATTATTTTAGTCATTTAAATAAATTTTGAAAATTATATGAAATAATTTTGAATAAATAGGTACACTACAAGTAAAGAAATGATAAAAGTAAGAAATGTCAATAAGTATAATATTATATTCATAATAATTCAAAAATATTAACTAACAGGCAATCAAATCAGCAATTATATATATATATATTTGATAAATTTAAATTAAAAATAAAACATAAAACAAAATAATAAAGAAAATTGAGTACTCCTATGCAAGGCATAATTTAATTATATAGTCTAACCTTTTCAACTGTGTTTTTGAGTCTAAAATTTTGAATTGGAACTAGACTTGTATATGTGTTGAAAATGTCAGAAGAGGGTTGGATTCCAATTTAGTTATGCACGTAATAGATCTAGCTAGGATTTAAAATTTTGAACTATGGTTGAGTTATAGTATAGGGTTCACTACCAGAAACACGCGTATAGTGACGGAAAAACTAGTGACGGACCATTATCAGTCACTATTTATGATGGATCAGTGACCAAACTTGTGACTGAATTCTGTGACAAAATAGTGATCAAGTTACCTTCGTCACTAACTCAGCATCCGGATAGTGACGAAAAATAAGTAATTTCTTAAATATTTAATTTTTGAATTTGTAAGGCTTAGTGACGATGGTTCTGTCATGAAATTTAGTGACAGAAATCGCCGCCGTCACTGAGAATTTAGTGACGCGTATTTTGTAACCAATTCAGTGACAAGAGCTCTGATCACAAATTCTGTATTAGTAACCGAAATACGGTATAGTGACGGAAATCTCCATCACTATACGCGGTTTTCTGGGTAGTGGTTTAGCGTAACTCAACCAACCTAATTTGATTGTATCAAATGTCTTGGGTTTAAAATTTTGGATTGGGATTAGCCTATATCTTAATTAAAGGATTGAATCAAGTTGAGGTGGACATTTTGTTGGTTGGGCTGGGCATGCTTTCCCCAAACTTAACAAGTCCCAAAAATATTCTACATACAAGGGATGAATGTCCAAGTTGAAGGAATATATATTTCTCTTTCTTTCTTTAGCCCTTTTGTAAATTTTGAGGGAGATGGTTTCTCTTGTATCGATTAACATGCATAGAGATTTGACTTAAAATCAATAAATAAGTCCTTTTATAATTGGTCAAATTAACATTGATGGAAGTCTCTTAGAATGGTCAAACTTAATGTAGAAGAGCTTAAATAAACCTAATATCAAAATATCTATTATTAAAAGCAAACTTTCAAGCAATGCATGAAACCTGGCCACTATTGGTTATTTAAGGATCCAGCCAATGGGGACTAAAACATTGGCACTTGATTAGTCCTGAAGGGTATGTCACAAGAAGATGTACGACATACCGCAAATAGATATACAATTTCGAAAGGCTTTGCCACAAGATGATGCACAACACAACGCAAGAAGATGCATGATTCATGACCCAGCCACAGAAAAATATGGTCATAGCTCATGGCGAAGAGATGAACTTGATATTTTTAAAAAATGACTTTATGAAGGAAATTTGAATTTTGAGAAAAAATGAATTTCACATGCATAATATTTTGATAATGCTGCATATTTGAATTTGATTTCGAATTATTGAATTCTATATAATTATTTCTGTAAATGATTATTTAACTTAGTGCTTGATTAGTCTTGGTAAAGTGTTCATTGCTTATTGAGTTGTCAAGCTCATTTTAATCGAAAGATATATCGATGAGGTAACTTGTGAAGTTGTTCCTTTGGATGTTTGCTAGATTATCCTTAGGAGTCCATACCTTGGGATTGAGATGCAATTTCTATCGGCGTCTGAAAAAGTATCGGTTCATAAAGGATGGGAAGGAGCTATGATCAACGCCTCCAAAACACAAGAGAATATAGACCTTGCAATTGATGCCCAAGCGACGCGACTTGCTAATGTTTGAAATAAGTTCGTGGTAATGGTACGAAAATCGAATACTATATATAGAGGCCAGGCTCTCATTCTTTGGTTCCATTGACCAATCTACCCTGATCAAGATTGAGAAGTTCTTCGTAGCATCATCAACGAGGAAGGATAGCAAGAAGCGTCACTACCACGAATCCAGAAGAAGGAACAGAGCCTAGTGGTTTGCTAAGACTGGAGAGTGAAAGAGAATCCAGCCAGAAAATATCTCCAAGCAAAGCTAGGTGGTTCAACTGCAAGATAGAAAAGCAGGCATTTCTCCACCTCTAGATTTGATTTAGCGAGAGCTGAATCTCCTAAACAGGGAGAGCCCTGATTTAGGAGGATCACCAAACTCGATGTGGACCACTTTGACCAATACAAACGGGGCTAGACAAGATTCAGGAGCGAGATCTACCATATGAAAAGCCGGATCACATGCCAAACTTCAGAGACCATAACTTGGTATACGATGCCCAATTGAGATGATCTTTTTTTTTTGAAATTGAATATCTTTTCGAGATTTATAACTAGGAGGTTGAATTAGAATGAAATTTGAGGATGATAGTGTTATTTGATGATTAACAAGCAATTATCTAGATCATGCTATAAGTTAAATTGATACTTCATTATAAGTTCATTACTCTCAGTATATTTGTTTAATTGAAAATGGATAAATGGCCTTGTTTATTTGGATGAATCTAACCTTGAGAATGCAGCAAAGTGTGGTTTGAGTCGACCCACAGGTTGATTGGGTCGACCCCGGTACATCAAGAAGTCATCTGGCACACCCTGCAAAAATGGCACAAATGAACAGTGAGTTGGGTCGACCCAAGGTAAGCATGAGTCGACCCAACCTCCAAAGAACCTCAAAACACAACAGAAAAATGCTCTCTGGATTTACTGAAGAGGGTCGACCCACACAGTGGTTGAGTCGACCCAAGCTTGAGTCGACCCAAACCCTGAGAGGGTCGACCCAAAGGCAAGACAGAAAGACAGACAGAAAATGGTTCTCTGAAATTACTGAGAGGGTCGACCCAAGAAGAAGTTGAGTCGACCCAAGTGACTTTGAGTCGACCCAAAGAAAGGATGGGTCGACCCAAGTGAAGGAAGGCTGAAATCAAAGTTCTGTGTTCTCTGAAGGGTCGACCCAAGGAATGTTTTGAGTCGACCCAAGGCAAAGTTGGGTCGACCCAAGGACAGGTTGAGCCGACCCAAACACGGGCTGAACAGTAACGGCTAGTTCTGCAGATGTACTTTTTGTCCTTCCCAAGGTGAGTAACGGCTAGTTTTTCAAATCTGACCATTGGGGCTTGTCCAAGGAAGGTTGGAAACTATTTAAAGGGGCACTATTCATCAGAGAGAACAACTTTTGAAAGGAATATCAAGGAATACACAAGAAAACAAAAGTGCCCTAATCTCCTTCATCAAGAACTTCATTCAAGAATCAAAGAAAGGGATTGAGCAGATTCAAAGAGGCATCAAGAGCTCCATCCCCCTTGAAGAGTGAAGCATCCTTGACAAAGAAGAGCAAAGCCACTTCAAAGCGATAAATACTTTCTAACTCTTCTTTGTAGTTTATATTGTTTCATATGCTCATTTAGGAGTTTGAATCTTTTCTTTTTGTTTGTTAAACACTTTGTAAAGGTTCGTTGGTTAGCCCGCAAAACCAACAAAGGTTTTTGGTGAATCCGGAAAACCAAAGTGTAAAGGTTCGTTGGTAAGCCCATAAAACCAACAAAGGTTTTTGGTGAACCCGGAAACCAAAGTGTATAGGTTCGTTGGTGAGCCCGTAAAACCAACAAAGGTTTTTGGATTGTGAGCCCGAAAAACAATCCAACTGTAATCCGCGGAATTATAGTGAATTTCCAAGGGGACGCTTGGGAATGGACGTAGGTGCTAAGGAGAGCACCGAACCACTATATTGTTGTGTTGTGTTGTGCTTGTGCTTACGTTTATTCTTGCATCATCTTCTATCTTTGCACTAGTTTAAATCATTCAAATGTTTAAGGAAGCTCCACCGCACTTAATTAAGAAACGTTTAAAGCACCAAATTTAGAAGAAACCAATTCACCCCCCTCTTGCTTGTCACCTTGGGCAACAAAATTCCCATCGTTAATCCCCAAAATATGATGGTCAAATCAAAAGTTTCATTTCCGAGTTAGACAGGCATAGCTCTCTGTCCGATAAGAATTCGATGGAACGATAGAAGGTAGAGTTGATATAGAAGTCAAGATCTACCTCCTCGAAATTTTTAGCTCTTTTCTATTGGAAATATCTATTTTAGAAAAAGAGTTCTACTAGGATTAGAAAGAGAAATCCGACCCAAATTATATTAGGAAGGACCTTACATTATAAATAGAGACTATGTACCCTTTTTTTTGAAGAATAAATAAAAAAAAGGAGACTTGGAGCTCTACTTTCAAGATTTCTCCATCTTCTTCTAGTTATCTTTTGAGAGATTCGAATTGAGAAGATTGAAGAAAATCATCCTTCTCCCTAATTGGATCAAGTTAGTATCAGAGCTTTGATCCTTTATATCTATGGGAGCCTCTATTCATGGTCCAAACACGTGAGCAATACAAACAATTAGGAGAAGGACTATTTGTGCTTCAAGTACATCGAAGGACAAAGATAAGTATGGCTGCTAATTCTTCCTTAATGGATGATGATGAGACAAAAGGATGTCTCATACAATTAGAGAAAAAGATTGCCCAACTCACCGAGATCGTCTCGAGATTGGTGATACCTTCATCACAAGCACCAGTAACTCCTGTTGCAAAGCTGTCTCCCATGGCTCGAGATGAAGAACCACCATCCAGCGAGGAGGATGGGGATAAGCGACCTACAGGTTGAAAAATATCTCTCTTCAATTGTTTAAAGATGAGGCTCGAATCGAGATCCTTGTATATGATGGGGTAGTTGATGCAGAAAAGCTAAAGTTGGCTAGACCAGTTAGAGACATATTTTATAATCTATGGAACTCAAGCGTTTAGAAGGTAGCTTTCGCTCGTCTTAAGCTTTCAAGCCATGCTCTTACTTGGTGAAATTCATACATGAGGAACAACAATGTTTCGAATCTGACATGGAACAAATTCAAGAGCCAATTCAAGAAGCAACTCTACCCGATTAGCCACGAAGAGAATTGGTGAATCAAGTGGTAGTACTTACGATAGAAGTATGATCAAGTCTATCCAAGACTACACCTTTAAGTTTTACAAGCAAATAATCTCTCTCAGAATCTCCATCGACGATGATGCAGTTTTTATGAAATACATCGGAGGTCTCTATGAGAGCATCCAAAAGAAGCTAAAACTCTTTAAAGTTGAAGATATTAGCGAAGCTAGCTTGAAGGCCATAGGAATTAAGGAGAAGAATCGGCCTAGAGAAGGTAAAAAGGGCAACGAGTTTAAGAAAGACCACAAAAAATCAAGCCAAAAGAGGAGTAGGGCAAGAAGCAAGCTAACACGACTCAAAGAAATTACTGCAATCATTATGACTTCTGTAGACACACCAAGAAGAAGTGTTGAAAACTTTACTTGAGGAGCGGCCTGAGCTCGAGCAAGCAAACTCCAAATTGAGCTTGATGTGAGGAAACCCGCAACAACTATTGAAGCTGATTTAGAGGTGTGAGAAAAACTTTTTTGCTTGAAGATCCAGTTGAAACCAAAACATCATTAAGGCTATTATAGATCCTAGAAGTTAGAAGAATCTCATCTCTGAAAATCAAGTTCAAAAGCTAGGATTGCAGACCAAGCCTCATCCATGTCCTTTACCCTCTTGGTTGGATCTAGAAGGACATCGCATTGAAGATTACGAAGAAGTGTACCTTCAAATTTGCTATAACTGAGAGGTATATCGACGAGGTAACTTGTGAAGTTATTCCTTTGGATGTTTGCCAGGTTATCCTTGGGAGCCCATACTTTTGGATCGAGATGCAATCTTCTACCGGTGTCTAAAAAGTATTGATTCATGGAGGATGGAAAGGAGTTATGATCAAAGCCTCCAAAACACAAGAAAACATAGACCCTGCAATTGCTGCCCAAGCGAAGCGACTTGTTAATGCTTGAAATAAGTTTGCGATAATGGTACAAAAATCTGAAACTACATATGAGAGGCCAAGCTCTCGTTCTTTGGTTCCGCTGAGCGATCTATTCTGATCAAGATTGAGGAGTCTTCATAGTCATTATCGACGAGGAAGGATAGCAAGGACCGTCACTACCACGAAGTCCAGAAGAAGGAACAGAGCTAGTGGTTTGCTAAGACTCGAGAGTGAAGAAGAATCCAACCAAAAACCATCTCCAAGCAAAGCCAGGTGGTTCAACTGCGAGACAGAAAATCAGGCATATCTCCACCTCTAGTTTTGATTTAACGGGAGTTAAATCTCCTAAGAAAGGGGAGATCTGATCTAGGAGGATCACCAAACTTGATGTAGGCCACTTTGACTAATACAAGCAGAGCTAGACAGGATTCAGGAGTGAGATCCACCACATTGAAAAGCTGGATCACATGCCAAACTTTCAGAGACCATAACTTGGTATACGATGCCCAATTGAGATGATCTTTTTTTTGAAATTGAATATCTTTTCAAGATTTATATCTAGGAGGTTGAATTAGGATGAAATTTCAATGTTAGACCCCAAAATATGATGATCAAATTAAAAGTTTCATTTTTGAGTAAGACGGGCATAGCTCTCTATTCGATAAGAATTCGACAAAGCGACAGAAGGTAAAGTTGATGTAGAAGTCGAGATCTACCTCCTTGAAATTTTTAACTCTTATCTATTAGAAATGTCTATTTTAGAAAAAAGAGTTCTACTAGGATTAGAAAGAGAAATCCGACCCAAATTATGTTAATTCGGACCTTACATTATAAATAGAGGCTATGTATCTCATTTTTTTGAAGGATCAATGAAAGAAAAGAGGACTTAAAACTTTACCTTCGAGATTTCTCCATCTTCTTCTAGTTATCTTTTGAGATATTCAAGTTGAGTGGGTTGAAGAAAATTTTCTTCTCCCCAATTAGATCACAAGTCAAGCTCAAGCCAACTCATTTAATTCTGAGTTGAACTTAAGCTGTTTTATGAACAACTCATTTAAGGTATCTAGTAAAAGTTCTATTTTATTTCATTTGAACTAATTTTTCAATTATTTTAATCTTATAGTTGAAATATATTCTACTATTCATAAATTATGTTCATTTATAATAATAAATATAAATTTGTTATTATATTGATAATAATAATAATGGAAATAATTTAATATAAATTATTTATATAAATCGAACTAAGAATGAGTGAGCTATTAGCTCTAGTTATGCTCACTTGCTAACCAAGCTAGCCAAATTTGACCCAAATTTTTAGCTGAACATTAGCTGGTTGTGAACAGCCTGCTTGTTTGACAGTCCTACAAGCCACCACCTTTTTATTTTGTTCTTTTTTCTTTTTTCTTTTAAGTGCAATCCATGTAATATCTTCTCCAAATGTTTAGAAGTTAACATTACCATAAAATCTTAAAATTGATCCAGGTAATACTATTGGTCCTAGCTGTTAGTTTGAGAGTCATGATTCACAATTGAGGTCTTGTAGATCTTAAAAAAGTCTACCTCATTTAATAGTCTACTGCAATTTGAGTCCAAGTCTTGAACATAGGCATGATTCTTGCATTCAGCTCTTGTATGCTTAGGAAGCTAGTGTTTTGACAGGTGCAGTTGCTTAATATGATGATTAACCTAGATTGACATGGATACTTAGCTTGGAAATGTATAGCCTAATTAATAACCTACCATACATTAGAGGATGCCTCAGGTTTACCAGGGCTTATTGACCTCTGAATGAACTCTCTGGAACCATTACCCCCAAACTCAAGAGTCTCTGTGAAACCTATTATATTTTATTTATGACTTAACTGTAAGATTTAAATCCATAAGAATTTCAAACTAGGCAAGTTCATGTTAAAACTAGTCTCTCAAACAATAAAGTAAATCAAATTCAGCAAACAGACATGAGGGAGATGATGCCTATCACTTATGTTTATGAGTGGACATATAAAAGTCAAGTTCAATTAAAAATTATCTAAACCTTGATTTTCAAGCCATCTTCAGCAACCCATACGTAGTCATCAATTCTTGCAAGGTGCTTCTTAAATGCCTCTGAATTTCCTTCCAACCAGCACGCAACCATATTTAGTGCTGTATGTTAAAGATGCAGTCCACTTTAGCATTATCAGCTCCATGATGGTATAAGAACACAAATAAAACCCTATAAGGTTGTTTTTTCTTGCTCTTGAATAAATTGGTGCATATAATACAATTTATTGTAAGTGGAAAAAATTGATATTCTTACACACATGGCAACTTAATAGGGAAAAAAGTTAAAAAGTATTGCTAAGTGGCAGGTTACATCTACTATAAGTTGCTAGGGAGAAATATGTGTGCAGTGAGACAATGACGACCAAAACATCTACCTAGAAGTTCCTCTTTTACTAATATATGGCATTGAATCAATTATTTTTAAGAATGCATGTATAATTCTCACTTGAGTACACATAATTGAGCTTCAGGTATTACTGACTAAAAGATGACAGCGAAATTTACTATCGGGAGGACAAAAGAATAACATGAGCGGAATACTGCATGAATCTATGTTCCAAATCACTATCAGTCTTAAATAAACCTCCAAGATATAGAGTAATAACACTATTTGATCAAACATCCAGGAGAAGAGGAGGTATAAGGGGAGGAGACTCCTAAACTTGCACATCAAGTTTAAACAGGCATACCTATTCTTAAAAAAAAACACTACTCTTAAAAAGGAACACTGCTCTTAAAAATGAACACTACACTTAACATCAGAATATCTATCTCCATGATGGATTAAAGAAAGAAGAGAATTCCTAAAGGGTTTCACTTGTGTTAGTTTGTTTTTTGTTGGTGGTCTGTAGATGCATTTGTTTGAAGAGAGAGTCGCATTTCTCTTTCGTAAAAAATTTTCAAGTGTGCAGAAATGCTTCAGATGGTTATTAATTATTTGACGACCAGAAGTCACTTGCCACTAGAAATTACTTACAGAGTCTAGAAAAAATTTGGATTCTTTTGGCTCCGTTACTTTGAATTTTGAGTTGTAATCCTATAGCTTACTTTGCTTTCTCGCCTCCTTTTCGGAGTTCCCTTACATATCCTAGTGCCTTTTCTCTTCAAAATAAAAATGGTGGATAAAAGTTGAAGCCACAAACTATTGCATAAATCATAAGTTGTCATCTAATAATTTAAGGATGCAAATGTTGGTCATTATCAGCAACTTGAGATATTAGCCATATGAGAACGTTTGCATGGTTCATGCAGAAACCCAATCAAAACTTCCACGAATCTAAGTGAATTTCTAAAAAAAGATCCTTCAAATAAATTTCTCATTATTTTGTCATTGGCATGATAGACATGAAGAGCCCCTTCACTTTGCCTTCCATGGCAACATATAGGAACTTTTAAGTAGATAAAAAAAAAATGATGCCATTTTTTGGTGCTTACCTTGTTAACAAATCCGAAGCAAATATACCGAGTATTTCATCTTCATAATGAATGTGTTGCAAGACAGTGTTGAGAGCTTTTTCTCTTAACCTCTTACCGGGCCAACTTATGAATATTGGTTCAACAACCCTATGAAGAAACATAGAAAGGATATTTTGCACCAATGGAGTGCGGTTGTATGAATCTTCCTGTAAAGGAAAAGTAAAGAAACATTTATATCTACGTAACATTTTAGTTTATATTTAACAATACAAACTAAAAATTAATTTGTCATATTAGAATTCTGCTATAATGCATACGATTATGGAGGATATTCTTGGCTGTATGGAATCTAATTTTTCATTTGTAATGGTTTATTTGTTCAAACAATAGAAATATGAACATCTTGGAATTCTTATCTTCTCATATTATGACTAATATAAGGGGTAGTAGAAAAGAAGTAGATCATGCAAAAGGGCTGATTTGCTTTCAAGAAATGGCTAGCTCTTATCCAGAAAAGCCAAAACATCAAGGGCTCTTTCTAAAATTTTCTTTCAGTAACTATAAGATTTTCATATAACACAGAACCAAATTTACGATACACAATCTAGCCTACTCAATCTTTCTCAACTAAATTTTAGACTCAAAAAAGATTTACCAAGTTTGGACTAGTGGCCACCACCTGCTTCTCTAGTCTATTGAACTCAAATGGTAATGATTATGGTATAGCATAATATCCCATAACTAATTAATTTGCCAACCAGTTGAATTGAAGTTAATATAATATAACGAAGATGATTATAAAGGCTATGCAGCATATGCTAAACCCATATTAAAGAATATCATCTTTTCTTGTCAAAAGGCAACTTTTATGGAGTTATCTAAATGGTTCTTTAGTCATTTTTTTTATACTAATAGTCTTAACTAGGAAACATGATTAATGTTTCAATTTGTTGGTTTCACCTATATACAAGAGTTAAATATCTATATAATTCGAACACTATTGGTACAAAAAATTATGCAGGAGCCACTCATATGCAGAAGTTAGTTATTTATTAAAATGTTAGCCTTATCAAATTGATAGGTTAGGAGGAATCCACAAACAATCCAATTTTCCAAGAACATGAAAACAAAACAAAGAAAAATATACTAACTTTAGCGTATTGATTATAGGTTTGCTTCCAATCTATAACATCATAGGAAATAGTGTAAAGCTCCTTCCGTAATGATAATATTGTTGGTGTAATTGGACCACAAATCGCTTTGCATATACATATGTCATGGCCATATATGCTGTTCGGCAAGCAGAGAACATTCGTCCTGCAAGAGGAATAAAATTTATAACTATAGATTAAATAGATAAATGGTTGAAGTAAACTAAGATGCATTAGCAAATTTGACATGTCAAATTCTGAGTATGTCTTAGTTTCAAGATGAATGCTAAAATCCATCCATTGTCCTATATATCACTATCAGGCAATTTGTATTGGTGGAAGCAAATTTAAAAATATTGTCCATATGCTCTTAGTGGCTGCATTTTCTAAATAATATACAACTATTAGGGGGTACATCAATATACTAAGCAACCAATGTGCCAGTTTCTTTACATGTAATTGTCATACTACTTGAGAAGAGGTATGACACAATAACAATATAATGATTAGTACTATATGCATGGGCAAAGAAAAGCAGGAAAAAGAAAGAAAAGAAGAGAATGTTGTTGTTCAATTAGAAATATGGTTATATTTTCTTCAAATATCAAAAAATAATTATTGATAAAAATAAATGTCTAATTAGGAAATAAAATATGTTCACAAGTGCTGATAAGCTAGGAGTATAAATATGTTCATAGTTTGTATGCATTTTCAAGTGATAAAGCTCCATCAAAAAGTACAATGGTAATGACTGCAAGTGCATATACTTGTCAATACAATAGAAGTCACATGTGATCCTAAAGGAACAATAAAAGTAAAAGATTTAAAATATGAACTCAAAAGGAATTAAAATACATATATATATACACATAATCAATAGAAACACCCTCTCCTTATAGCCTCCTTCAAACTCACTATCCGGTAAAAGAGCATTCATATCAAAGCAACATATACAAGCTAAACATAATAAACCTTCAAATGAATTTCATATTCATTGCATTCTCTTGAGTAGATGTATGCACATATATTACTCTTTGTTTCATACATCTAAGCGGTACCTAATGACTTATCATCATAATGTTTTGTGAGGTCCTAGTGTTATTTGATGTTTACAAAGCATTGAGGTCATATGGAAGTATTAATGTCATTAACTCAATGATCAAGTACATAAACACTTATAGAAGAAAGAAGCGATACATTCTCGATGCATTCTACATTCTCGACACATTCATATACACTCTTCTTCTATATCTAAAACAACTCTCAAGAACTCATCTAAGACAAATTTATTAGAAGAACTTGAGAAAAAGCCTAAATTTCAATTTGACAAAGTTAAGAGTGAAGTTTTTCTTGTGTAACTAATAGATTGTATATTATTTCAGGCTGCTGTGTTTACGAGAGCAAGATATGCATTCATAAAAGAAGGGAGGGAAGAAGTTTAGAATTACTGGATGATCGACGAAGCGGCGAGAGTGAAGCGAAGCAGCGGAGTGGCGGAGGACCGGCGAGGGAACGGATCATCGGATGCCACGATGGAAGGGGAGCATGGAGATCGTGGAGATCGACAGCAACAGATGGTGCCCAAGAAGCCATTGTGGTCGTCGGTGGTCAAGGCACCCCCACGCGACCCCCAGTGGACCTTATTCGAGATCTCCCAAGTGGAACTCTGGCAAAATCAAAGCATCTTCAAGGAGGTTTTGGAGCTGCCGCTGGAGAGGATCAACAAGGTCCGGCGAGCCTCGGCGGCGACGACCCTCCTAGCCAGAGCCTTGGGCGCCCGGTCCCCATGATCGAAGCGTGAAGGAAATCCGGTTTAGGGCTCGGATCAACAATGAGGTCAGGGGTTTTCCATTGGCAGCAGGGCACATAGCTGTCTGTTTCAAGAAGGAAGAGGAGAGGACGCGGTGCTCCGGTGCGGCCCTTGGTTGGTGGCGGGGCAACTGCTTGCAGTGGAGAGCTGCGCCCTGACTTTGTGCCCGGCATCCACGAGATCACCAAGGTAGTGGCATGGGTTCAAATGCGGGCGCTTCCACTCGAGTTCTGGGATTGGGAGTCGATTCTCGACATCACCGGAGTGGCCGGATGCCCCTGGCAACGGACGCGACGACGGATGGCAGACAGCGGCTAGGGTTTGCTAGGGTCCAAATATAAATTGATGCCCTAAAACCCTTGAGGCCCGGGATCTATCTTCAAGGAGAAATGGGAAAGATATGGGAGGGTTTCACCTATGAAAACCTGTCGGGAGTCTGCTTTATGGTGGGTGCTTCGTCATGGAAGGGAGAAGTGTGGCCTCTTGCCTCCGGCTTTCGGGAGGGAGATCGTGCACGGGGTAGAGGGTGGAGGCAATAGCTATGAGCCCGGCTGATGCGAGCCCCGACCAGAGCAACCGGCCGTCCTATGGGCCATGGCTGATCACCATTCGGACTCACAACCCAAAGCCGGCCGGAGCAGAATTAAGGAAGAAGACAACCACCGAGTCGAACGCAGAGTCCACCTAGGGCTCACTCGACGACAACCAGGTGTCAACCAGGCTGAGTCCAGTCGAGGTGGTGGTGGAGGTTGACGAGCAGCAGAAGGTAGCCGTGCTGGACTGGGGGAAAGCGCCGATGCTGGATGATCTCGGTGACGACTTGGCCTCCCCAGTCGAGGTATGCTCTGTGGATTCATTCTTTACTTGCGAGTTGGAGCTGATCCAACTCTTTGTGGGCGACTCGGTCCGGTCCGAACAATGGGCTGCAAGGGCCGAGTGGACCAGCAGCAGTACAATCGCGAGCCCAGCCCAAGCAAACCAGCCCATAGTCCAATGAAGGGTCACGGCAAGACTGGGCTCGCAGCGATAGTGGGGTTGAGACCGGCCCAAAGGGGCTATGCGGAGCCCGATTCCCAGCGAACCTGGTCTGACCCAATGGGGCCCAAGCCCAGCAGCAGCTAATGGGTATGCAGGCCCAAAGGAGGTGGGCGAACGGGTTTCTGGATCCGCATCCTAAACCTGGCTGACTGAGACCAACAGGGGCCTCTCGGTTTCCAAGCGACAAGGTTCGGTTGTTTTGACCGAACCCACTCCCGAACTCCCCCCCACCTTCTTGTCGGCAATGAAGGAGCCGGCGGCGACGGAGGAGCCGGCGGCGACGGAGGAGCCGGCGGCGACGGAGGAGCCGGCGGCGATGGAGGACCTGCATAGCACGGCCGGGGGCAAGAATGTGAGAAGCCTGGTGGTGACGTCGATGGCAGCCCGAAAAAGCAAGGTCGTGGTAACCTCCCAGGGTCCATCCAAGGTCGCGGCAAGGCACCGAGTGGCCGACGGGGGGTGGAGGTGACATCAGGTGTTGAACGTGGGCAGGTGGATGTTGATGGTGATAGTGGACCAGCACAGCACGATCGGGGGCAAGGCGTGCGACTCAGTTGGGACATCGACGGTACCTAGAGAAAGCAGGGGTCGTGTGATCAGGGGGCAGTCACCTTACCGTTAGAGGGTGATCAAGTTGCTAGGAAGGTGAGATGGCAAAATAAGAGGCTGGTGGGGGAGAAAAGCAGGAAGGAATGTGGTGGTGACCAGGGGGCGGCAGGAGGACAGAATGTAGGGGTGGTGCACATGGGAGATGATCATATGAATCTAGTGGTCAAATTGAAGAAGGCCATCCAGAACTGGGAGGGCTTTTCAAATGCAGAGGGGTCCAAATGAGAGGAAAGCAGTCCCCTCTCAAATTCCTTGCTATGAATATTCTTCTATGGAATTGTCGGAGGGCGGGTAAACCGTCCTTTAGCCCAGCATTTCGAAGGCTAGTGCACATGCATGAGCCAACCATTTATGTACTCCTAGAGACTAGATTCTCAAGGAGAGGATTACAACAAGCACAGTGGAGACTACCCCGCTCTTGGGGATTCCATGCAATTGAATCTCAGGGGTTATCGGGCGGTATCATTGTGACATGACAACTGGATAGTTGCAAGATTGATGTTTTTAATGTTTGCAGACAGAATGTAGTGATGGTAATATCTGAGAGGAATGGGCAGTCTTGGGTGTTTTCTGTAGTATATGCGAGCACGGATTTCTGTGAGAGAAGGATGTTGTCGGAGGAGGTAAGCTGCTTGATCCATCAGGGCTATCCAACTATGGTGGCTGGTGACTTTAATTGTATTGACATTCCTATGGAAAAAATGGGGGGCAATCTTCACACATAAATTAGAGGTGAGGGAGTTTCAGAACTTCATCAGGAGGAATGGATTAGTGGATCTGGGCTTCTTGGGACCAAGATTCACATGGTGTAACACAGGTTGGGCCACGCCAGGGATTTGGGGATGCGGTTGACCGGTGTGTGTGCCACGGCCGGGTGTATTCAGGACTAGCCAGACTTCAAGGTACGCCATCTTACCCACGGATTGTGTCTGACCATTGCCCTGTGTTGGTAAGCACCTCTGCCCACTATCCATACACATGGTCCTTTTTGATTCGAGAATCTATGGCTTTCATATCCTCGATCCTGGGAGGTTTGTGAGGGGAGGCCTGGCCAGATCCCGGGTGCGCGGGAATGCTGTCTATAGGGCTCATGCAGGTTGGAGATGACTAAACGGCGACTGCAGAGGTGGAACAAGAAAGAGGTAGGGAACATCTTTAGGCAGATTGAAGTGGCTGAATCAGCTATTGCAGCAATCCAAACAGCAAAGAGATGAAGGAGGCTTGTCCGAGGGTGAGCAGGAGGAGCTTAGATCTCAGCTCGCCCGGCACCATTCCCTTCTGCTGCAGCATGAAACTTTTAGGAAATAGAAGTCGAGGATTTAGTGGATTTTGGAGGGAGATCGATTACTAGATTTTTCCATCAGACAACAATCATTTGCCGGCAGCGGAACAGAGTCTATAGTATCAAGGAGAGCAGTGGCCAGATGACTGATGATCCAGACACGGTCAGAAGAGTGTTGGAGGAGTTCTTCAGGTCGAGATGGACAGAGCAGACCAGGGATGGAGAGCTACCCGCCCAACCTGTTCCATCAAGGAGAGTTACGGATGTGGAGAACACTGAGCTAATTAGGCCGGTGACAGCAATAGAGATTTAGGAGAGTCTTCGGTCCATGGTTGGGGATAAGGCTCCAGACGCTGGATGGCTTTCCTTCTATTTTCTTCAGAGGTCTGGCGCATAGTCAGACAGGATGTGATTGAGGCTATCCTTCAGTGCTTTAGCTCAGCCACTATTCCTAGTGAGTGGAAACGAACCTTTATCATCCGGATTCTAAAGAGGCAGGATGCCACAGAACCGAGTCATTATTGCCCCATTAGCCTCTGTACTACCATCTACAAAATCATTGCGAAGATTTTAGTGAGGAGAGTCGGAGGTTTATTGGCTGAGTTGGTTAGTCCCGAGCAGGGGGCTTTCATCAGGGGATGCAGTATCTCTGATAATGGTATCTGATAGCCCAGGAGTGTGATCTCAGGCAGGCCTCACTGCATTGGATGGGCATCAAGTTAGATATGGAGAGAGCTTACGGATAGGATGGACTGGCACGGTTCTAGTATGCACATTGGAGATTTTTGGCTTTCATCGTCAGTAGAGTCAGTTGGGTTATGTGCTGTGTTCGGTCACCTTCATTTGCCATTTTGGTGAATGGCACGCCTACGTGCTTCTTCGAGTCATCAATGGGCCTGCGGCAGGGTTGTCCATTGTCCCCTCTATTGTTTATCCTATGCTCGGACGCCTTATCTAAAGCTCTCTGTAATGCTGCTGAGTCCCATGCCTTGGAGCCTTACAGGTCGAGGACAGGTACATTCCAAATCTCCCACTTGTTGTTCACTAACGATTGTTTTTTGATGTCTAGATAGAGCAAGAGGTCGGCACAGGTGATCCGTTGGATCGTAGGGGAAATCGGCGGTCAACTTGGCCAAATCGGCGGTATGCTACTCACCAAAGATTGAGGCTCCGGTGAAAGATGTCATTTCAGAGATTTTGGGGATCAGTGAGCATGTTGGCAGTATGCGGTACTTGAGGATTCCAATCACCGGCCGGTGGCTGCGTAGGAGTGATTGTTCAGGGGTGGAGATGATGATCCGTCAGCATCTAGAGGGATAGCAGGCGAGCACTCTCTCCATGATGGGCAGAGTCACATTAGTCAGATCAGTGTTGAGTTCTATTCCCATATACTTGCTCTCTAATACAATTGTTCCGATGGCTTTGCTGAGGCCATTGGAGCAATTGCTTTGGAGTTTTATCTGGGGTGGGCGAGCTCGAGGAGGTGGCATCCATTTGCTTGCTTGGGAGGTTCTCTGTCAGCCGACGAGTAGTGGGGGCTTGGGCATTCACTCTCTTATCACCAGGCGGGAGTATTGTCAGCTAGGCATGTGGCCAGATTTATTCTGGAGCTGGATGGGTTATGGAGTAGGTTGATGAGAGCCAAGTACAGGGAGAGATGTGTCGGCGACTCATTCAGACCTGGGCACCGGTGCTCCTTCATTTGGCGTGAGATGTGTGGACGAGCCCCGCAGGTGCTCCCTTGCATCTCGTGGGCAGTGGGGGATGGCTGCAGGATAGATGTTGTTGAGGATCGCTGGATGACTGGACTGCCGATTTCCAGATGGCCTACCATGTTCGACCTAGCGGCAGTAGCCGGTTGTAGAGTTTGTGATCTTTTGGTTCTCGGAGAATGCAGATGGGATGCTGATCAGCACATGCAGTTTGGTGATGACCTCGCTGAGAGGATACTAGCTACACCACTACCCATAGAGGGGACAACAGATAGGAGGGAATGGAGCCGGACTGATAGGGCAGGAGCTACAACTAGTGACGTCCGGACTACACTAGACCCGGGGCCCACACGCACTTTGAAGGGCCACTGGATATGGCGATTACGAGTCCACCCATGGGTAGCCCTCTTCCTGTGGAGGGTGGCATGGGGCATCCTACCTACGAGAGGGGTATTGGCTCGGTGGGGGATTCGCGTATCGAGCGATTGTGAGGAATGTCCAGGGGAGGAGGAGACGATTGGTCATGCACTGTTCACGTGCCCACGATCTCTTCAGGTTTGGGACATTGTTTCGACCCAGCAGCAGAGATTTACTTTGCGGCTGATATTTCTGAGATAGCTGAGAGACTCTGCTCGAAGATTTGATATGGCAGAGAGGGGAGTGGTATGGGCATATGTGGCATATCATATATGGCTAGACAGAAATGCGAGGATCTTCGAGGGTAGAGGATTCTATTCGAGATCAGTAGTGGATAGAGCCTTGGCACAGGCATACAAGCTGGTGAGTGCTGCAATTGTGAGTTTACCTGGAGATGACAGGGACATCTGGGATTCCTCTTTGACTCCTACAGCGTCTAGGTACGCGATGATACCGATGGTATCCTGGGAGCCCCCACCCCTTGGTTTCCTCAAAGTGAATTTTGATAGTAGCATCTCAGAGGGCGGTAGCAGATGCGGTGTGGGCTTTGTGATCAGAGACCACGACTTCAGATTGATTGCGGCTGGAGATCGGCGTATCTTTGATGAGTCTGTCCCAGTGGCGGGGTTGCGAGCGGTATGGGAGGGCCTTGTTCAGGCCAGAGGGCATCTGGGCGCTCAGCGGGTCCTACTTGAGGGAGATTCGACTACAATGGTCAACTGAATTCGGAGTGGGCGTGTTAGGCCAGATCTGCACCCTCTTGTCTATGATATCTGCCATCTTGTGGGAGAGTTGGACTCCTTCTGAGCCACGCATGTCTTTCGTGAGGCGAACAGTGCGGCAGACTGGGTCGCCTCATTCGCAGCACACCACTCTGGAGCCATCTTATGGAGGAGATTGGAGCGAGTGCCGGCAGCACTGGAGCGTGTTTTGCTTTTTGATTATTCTGGGCATTCTCACGGTTTGTAGTGAGACGCCGGTACACCAAAAAAAAAGAGTTTTCTTGTTAAGGGGCAATTCAATCTTTTTACTAGTCAAAGAGATGAAACTTTTATATGCCAAGCATCCTAAATTAATTGCAATATCTTTTATTGGGTTCATGTGCTAAACTAACCTTAAGATATAGAAAATTAGGGTTAGAGTCGACCCCAGAAAGTTTGGAGTCGACTTTGATATATTTGGCCAGCTATGGCACACTTGGCACACATTGGTACATTTGGCACAGAGTTAGAGTCGGCCCCAGAAGAATTGGAGTCAACCCTGGCACATCTGGCACATTTGGCTTGCTTGGCACAAGGTTCAGGTCGACTGCAAAAATCAGCACTGTAGCTTGAGTCGACCCCAACAAATTTTCATCAAAAATTGCTCTCTAGATTTTCTGTCAGAGTCAACCCCAAGTAAGATCGGGTCGACCCCATCCATGCTCGAGTCGACCCGAACAAAGTTCGAATCGACCCCAGCTTGGAACATCAGAAATCAGCTCTCTGGATTTTCTGTCAGAGTCGACCCCAGTCAAGATTGAGTCGACCCAAGCTAAGTTCAAGTCGACCTCAGAAAAATTCGAGTCAACCTCAGCTTGAAACATCAGAAATTAGCTCTCTGGATTCCCTGTCAGAGTCGACCCCAGCCAAGCTCGAGTCGACCCGAGCACAACTGACAGCATAACTGCTAGTTCTACAGATGTACTTTTTAAGGCTCCAATGACTATAAACAGCTAGTTTCTTCAATCTAATAGCTAGAAACTGATATTTAGAGGTTGGAGAAGTATTTAAGAGCCACCATTCATCAAAAAAAATTATCTTGGTGGGAATCTAAGTGTGCATTCAAGAGAAAGAGGAAATCCAAGAGAGTTTAATTTATTGCTTCAAGTTCAAACCCAAAAGAAGTGTGTTGAGCAGAATTCAAGTGCCTTCAAGAGCTCAACCAATTCATTGAAGAGTGAAGCAATCTCAACGAAAAAAAAAAAATTGCCTTCAAAGCGATAACATCTCTCTTTTCTTCTCCTTAGTGCATATTTGTTTATTTGCTCATTAAAGAGCTTTATACTTTGATTCGCTTATTCTTGTTGTAAGGTTTGTTGGTGATCCCATAAAACCAACAATATAGGATTGATGGTGAGCCCGTAAAACCAACAGTGTAGGTTTGTTGGTGAGCCCATCAAACCAACGGTTAGGTTCTTGTTGGTGATCCCGTAAAATCAACTATTAGGTTTTTAGATTGTGAGCCCGATAAAACAATCCAACTGTAATTCGAGAGATTATAGTGAATTTTCAAGAAGATGCTTAGGAAGTAGACGTAGGTGCCTTGGAGTGCACCGAACCACTATACGAGCTTATGTTTGCATTGTGTCTTGCCTTGTGCTTCCTGTTTTACTTTCTTCATTACATTGTGTAGCTGCTCTAGCTTAATTACTTAAAGTGATTTACTTGTGATTACTTAGAGCTTAAATACTTTAGCTTCCACTGCTTTTATACCTTTTGCATAGGTTAAATTGCATACTCATTTATAAATTAATTTGGAGTCATAAAATGTAGAAAACTCAATTCACCCTTCCCTCTTGGGTTGTCATCTTG
This sequence comes from Phoenix dactylifera, assembly GCF_009389715.1. Classification (NCBI taxonomy): domain Eukaryota; kingdom Viridiplantae; phylum Streptophyta; class Magnoliopsida; order Arecales; family Arecaceae; genus Phoenix; species Phoenix dactylifera. The sequence continues at coordinate 278,484 of NW_024067788.1, read as the reverse complement.
GGCAACAAGTGGTATTAAAGTAGGTGCTCTCTTGTTATTTATAGTCTTAACCAACTAGAGCCAAAGATCATGGCAACCCCGCATAATGTGTTATTTATAGAGGAACTTTCCACAAACAAACCTCCACTATTTGATGAAAATAACTATATTCAATAGAAAGCTAGAATAAAAATCTTAGTTCAATCACAAAATTATGAGTTATGAAATATCATAACAAATGGTCCTCACACACTCTCTCAAACTATTAATAAAAAAGACTTAGCACAATTGAATGCAAATGCTATAAATATACTATATTGTGCTATCCATGAATCTGTATTTAATGAAATCTCTGCATGCTTATCTGCTAAGGAGATCTGGGATACTTTAAAAAATATTTATAACAAATTTCAGATTAGCTCAAATGTGCTTCAATTACATACTAATAGTGAACCTACAGGAAAGAATTTTGAATCTTTCAATTAGAAAGAAAGAATAATAAATGAAGAATTCAGTGATGAAAACAAGGATCCATCCTCAAATACCGAAAAATTCAAAAGCTTTCGGAAGACAAAGATGAAGAGGAAGCAAGAAGAAAGAAAAAAAGAGATAAAAAGCAAGAAAGCCTTGACCAAGAGTGAGTCAAGCAAGAAAATAAAAGTTAGGTGTAACAATGATGACATCAGCTCCAAAGAACTACAAGAGGTAACTAACTTGCGCTTTATGGCACACGAAAATAAGATAAAATCTAAAACTGATTTTACATTAAATGAATTTCAAGAAGAATTCTCTTATGATGAACTATTAAATGCTTTCATGATTTGTATGGTGAATGTAGAAAATTAGCTATGAAAAACAAAAATCTTAAAAAGCTAAATCTGGAAATGTCAGAAGAAAAAAATTCTACCGTTGAAATGAAAGACAAATTAAATTCTAAGAATAAACGCTTAACGTTAAATTCAGAAGAATTGATTCAAAAAATTAAAATTTAATTAAAAAAAATCGAAACTTAAGTGAAGATGTTAACCAATTGAAATTTTTTATTAACAAATCCACTGTAAGTTCAAAAAGATTAAAAACGATGTTTGAAAGCCAACATGCTTCTTTGATAAATCAAGACTTGACTGGACTTCTTTACTTAACAATAAACTCCTAATAAAAAGGTTATCAATTCACCAAGCAAACCATCAAATAAGAAACTTATTTCAAATATGAAAAGAATAGACATAAAAACTTTACCTATAGTACCAATACAAACAAATAAAATGGTAAATTATTATAATTAAATAGATTTGGGTTCCATAAACGAACCATATGCCACTAACCTCCAAAGACCCAAACAAGCTTGGGTATCCAGAATTAAAATATGAGGATGTAGATGTAGGTGTGCCAAACTACCATGGGAACAAATGAAACTTCCATACGAATGGGTTGCGTTGACCACATAATTAAGGATGAGTCTCAATTTAATTCATTAAATCTAGTATATAGGTGTAACATTCTACATCGTATATTGAAATTATCTCTCTATATGAATTGCGATACTCTTTGCATCAAAAAGTTTTAAATGCCTCATATGTTACATCTTATCCTCAACGATCTTTAGTATGAAATTTTTAATGCTTGCATGATGATATGAAAACAATGAATGAATATTTATAACTCTTTCAAGTTTTCTTAAAATCTAAATCTCTCTCTTTAGTCATAAATGTTTGATGCTGATTTCATGCCTTCAATGTTAAAACCTTATTGAGCATAATACAGATGAAATCTTATTTCATCTTTTGTAAAGGTATGAATGTAATTTATCATTATCATCATTCATTCCTTAATATGATTATTTGAAATATATTATGATTTGCTCTATAAGTCGCATGTGTGCATCATAGGTTAAATCATCATCATCTCAAATTGGTTCATTCATAAATGATTAATGCTGTATGATCACTAATGAGAAACTCACGTTAAAAAGTATTTACAATAATCTAATGTTTTTTCCTCTTACAACTAATTTTCAGACTATTTTAAAGTCCAATCAATAATCTGATCTTTAAAGTGTTTCACTGAGCATAATCATTGTATTCATGATAATATCTTTCTCTACAATTATCTAAATTCTGCTGATTAATTGTAACACGTCAATATTAATCTGATCATAAAAAATCTTTTAAAGAATGAATATTAATTCTTTTGAACTATCTCTCATAAGTCAAAATAAATTCTATTTGCTCTAAAAAGAAGATTACTTATCTTTACTAAAACATGATTATTTATTGAAAGCTGAATCATAATTAGAATTTTGATAAGAAAACGATTGTTTAAGATATTTGATTAAAACTTAACCTGTTATCTAAACATAAGTCTATATACTTTATATAAAAACTAAGAATTATATCTTATTAAATATATTATCTTGAGCAAATAGAATCTAGGCTAAATTAATTCTCTGAAAACGAAGAAATTGATATAGTAACTTGACTTTGATGAGTCCTTCCTATTGCTCACATGGTTGTCCTTCGAATCTTCGTGTCTAACGATTTTTTAATGTGTATCTCAGTGATCTGTGCTTAGTTTTGAGCAAACTTCTTGAAGTAGTGTGACTAAATACTTAATTAGTTTTATAATTATATTGAGTCATCCAATTAAAAGTTTCTTGTAATGAATGTTATGCATTTTGATAAAACTGATGACCTCTCCATCAAGAAAGCAAAAGGATTTTCTTAATAATGCAGGATCCTTAATCAAGAAAATGAAAAATTTCAACTTGAAGGACCTCTACACAAGATGCATAGAATATTCACATGCAACCAAGAGAGAGGATCTTCTTCAGCCAAAAGTTTACACATAAGAAATCTAATAAGTATTTTGAATCAGTAATTTTAGATATCTCTCTTGTAAATTAGCTGAGCAAAGTCCATAACTTAAATCTTATAGTGGCATGATTAAAATCTTTAGTTACTAATTTTTTGATATCATGTCTACATATGTATTGATTGACTTATGCTTTTGAAAATTGTTTCATGATTTGCCTAAATTGAAATATACCTTTGCCTATGTGATGCATAACCATGAAATACACAAGTTTATGCTTCAAATTTTGATTTAAAATAACTTGTCATAAGCTATGAATCTTTGAGCATAATGAAAATATTGTTTGCATGATATACATTTATATGATATGCAGCATATTAGATTATTTCTTTTGCTCTTTCATGAAAATTACTTGAAAATAACAAAAAGAGAGAGATAAAAAAAAGAAAAATATTGTTCAGAGGAAGTCAAAGCTGAGTAAAAGTAAAACCTTGAACAAATGAAGAAAATTAAAATGTTCATTGATTGCTTAAAAAAAGTTCATAAAAAGAGCAAGGAAATAACAGATAAATAAAAATATATATAAGAAGAATTGTTGCTCACATTAATAATCTTAAAGTAAGAATAAATGGAACTAACAGAATTTGTGAAAAACAAATGAAGTGTCAATCACTTGAAAACACTCCTTAAGGATAAAATCAGTGCTAAATTATATTTAAACAGGGGTGAGTTTTATTTGAGAAGAATTGATTTTGATCCTTAACATGCTTATTCTTAATACTTTAACGCATAATGTTATGATTTAATACATACTATATTTTGCATGTGGCATGATGTTTTGAATTATGAGTTTTCAATATTCAGATAATGAGGATCTTGCTCAAATAGAATTTGTAATGCCCCATGCCTAGATAATTTGATTGAAACATATTTTTACCAACAGCAACATCATTTTGTTTTTTTTAATATTCATAATTTGGAATGTGTTTTAACCTTGCACATAAGTTTTTACTTCACATTTGCTTTCGAAATAACTTGTGTTCTGAAGCTTAATAAAAATAGTTTTCACTTGCATTCTAAACTCCTCAATGATATTTATTTTCTGGATTTATTGATTTATTTTCTTATTGTTCTGATTAGAAATTTTTTTTTATTAAATCAGTTTCAATGCTTGAATATTTGAGATACTATGTAAGAATTTTTCTAAGCATTTTTGAAAAAAATTTCAGGTTTGTCATCCATGATCACTTTTAGAATCTGAAAGTTGAATATATTTGCAAAAAAAAAGAGAATAATAATTTTGTTTTAGTGAGTATCTTTTGAAAAATAAAAAGAAAGAATAATCTGAATATGCAAATTAGGCAGAATGAATTGATTCTAATTTATCTTTCAACTTGCCTAACATTAGTACATAATATCCTCCAATTTATACCAAAATTCAATATGAATTATAAAGATTTTGGATGTGCTCTAATATTTTTGAAATATGTGTTTTCAATCTTAATAATTTAAGATGAGTTACAATATAGAAGATACATATCTCAAATTATAATCTTAAAAACTTTCTTAAAAAATTTTATGAAATTCAGAATCTGATTTTGTATAAATGCTTAAACTTAACTGAAAAATGCTTCTATCGTTGCATTTTAGTAACTTTTATTATATGCTTCAATGATTGCATCATTTTGGAGAATAACTTAATATGATTCTTAGATGAAAACTACAGTTTAAAAAAAAATAGAATTAATTTTGATGTCTTGGTTGTTTGCTCCAATACGCATCTGAAATATATTATTTTTTATCTATAGAGTGTACTAAAATTGATCTAATTGATGTATTTTTTAATGATCTTGATTACCTATAGATATTTTTAAATATATAATATTAAAAAAATTATGTTTCATATATACATTGCTGTAAAATTATTGAATTCTATAAATATACATTTGAATGATCTTCTATATATTTTTCTCCTGCATAATTAAGTACTTCTATCATTAAAAGAAAAGGCTATTTTTAAAGGAGAATGAATGATCCTAAAGCTAGAAATATTTCAACTCACTCAAATGATTCTTAAAGAAAAAAAATGTAATTGCTTTTGAAAAAGATTTGAGCTTCAAAAGTGTGGAGTGATTGATTAAAACCCTATTTGATTTTGATGAGCTCAAAGCATTTGAGTATATCTCTTGTTTACTAATGAATTCAATTAAGTGTTTCAGTGAACTTGGTTCATAATATTTTGGATAAGTTAAGAAGTCAGCTTGAACCAAAGTCTGAGACTCGAGTCGACTCCAGAGTATCACGAGTCGACTCCAAGCGTATCAAGTTCACTGGCACGAGCTCGAGTCGACTCCAGATCAGTACGAGTCGACTCCGACTGAGAACAGACAGACGAACAGAAAGCATCAACTCAAAACCTGTCAGCGAGTCGACTCCTGAACTGCGCGAGTCGACTCCGATGTTCACCAAGTCGACTCCAGGGTAGTATGAGTCGACTCCTAGGAGTCACAGGCAGAAAAGTCAGAGAGCAGTTTTTAGGTCTGAGATTCGAGTCGACTCCAGTGGAACGCGAGTCGACTCCGATGGTTGGCAAGTCGACTCGAAAGAAAGTGAGAGTCGACTCTCAGAGGAACACAAGGAAAAAGTCAGAGAACGTTTTTCGGACTCTGAGATTCGAGTCGACTCCCGCATTGCACGAGTCGACTCCGAGACACCGCGACCCCAAAGAAGACAGAAGACCAATTTACTGTCTCTGAGATTCGAGTCGACTCCCAGACAGCTCGAGTCGACTCCAAGGCAGCGCTTCACTAAAAACACAGAAGACTAAGTTTCGGAAACTGAGAGCCGAGTCAACTCCGGAACAGTTCGAGTCGACTCCAAGACTGGACGAGCCAAAAGACAAAAGATCGGGAGTTCGGGCTCTGAGCGCCGAGTCGACTCCCAGGACAGTCGAGTCGACTCGAGTTGGCCAAGTTGAAAATTGGCTCCGTGGACTTCATGGGATGAGCCGACTCCGAAAATGCCAAGTCAGCTCCAGAAGTTGGCGAGTCGACTCCCAGTCGAAGAGGCTACTTTAATTCAAATCCGGAACAGTTGCCGAGTCGACTCCAGAAAAGCTTGAGTCGACTCCTGCTACAGCCGAGTCGACTCCTGATCGCGCGAGTCGACTCCAACCCACCAACGGACATATTGTCAGGGTGTGCAGAGTGTGCAGAACGGGCAGAAAAAGGTCTCTAACGGCTAGTTTCCGTGGGGGATGGCTTAAATAGCCACAGAAGACTGTAGCAAGGCAGAGAACAACTATTCCACTCAAAGAAATCAAGCATTCAATCTCTGCAACCTGTTCTTCAACGGAAAAGAGGGAAGAGCAACATTAACTCCATCCAACTTCCTCTTCCCAGCATTTAAGGAAGCCTCCTCCTGCATTCAAGTCGATCACACATTCAAGAGGAGACTCGAAGTTCGAAAAGCCCTACTCAACTCCAACTCAAACGTGTTTGAGGGCTTCTAACTTCTCTTCTGTTCATATTGTTGCTTATCTGCTTTTGAGAAGCTTTGTTTTCTGTTTGTCCCTTTTATTTACAACTTGTCTTTGCTTGATTCAATCGGGGGATTGAATCAAGAGTCTTGAGGTTGGTTGGTGAGCCGAGTGTAAAACCAACGTGTGTAAGGGTTCGATTGTGATCCCGCGAAAACAATCGGGGTGGTTCTAGTCGGTGAGCCTGAGAAAACCGACCGAGTTCGTTGTGAGCTCGTAAAACAACAAGTTTGGTTGTGAGCTTGTAAAACAACCGGCTGTAATCCAAGGGGTTATAGTGAATTCCCAAGTGAGACTTGGGGAGTGGACGTAGGAGCAAGGGTTAGCTCCGAACCACTATAAAATCCTTGTGTTTATGATGTTTGTCTCTTCTTTACTCTCATTTCATTCACAGCACATAGCAATTAATTAATCATCTGGGTAAAGCATTAATTAGTCATCCACAACGTTTTAAATAGCCAAATTCTTTTAAAACCCAATTCACCCCCCCCCCTCTCTTGGGTTGTCTATCTGGGCAACAAGTGGTATCAGAGCCTAAACTCTTCTACCCTAAGAGTCAAAGATCAAAATGACAACCCCATTTGGATCTTCCCACATTGAGGGTCAGTCCACCCAAAGACCCCCATTCTTTAATGGATCCGACTACTCATATTGGAAGGCTAGGATGAGAATATTCATCCAAGCCCAAGATTATGAGATGTAGACCATTGTAGTAAATGGGCCATACATCCCATCCATATATGTAGAGGGTGTCACTGTACCCAAACTAGAAAAGGATTGGGATGAGCATGACATGAGAAAGGCACAACTAAATTCTAAAGCTATGAATGTGCTTTACTGTGCCTTAGATAGAAATGAATTCAATAGGGTCTCAACTTGCAATTCTGCAAAAGAGATTTGGGACAGACTTGAAGTGACCCATGAGGGCACGAATCAAGTCAAAGAATCCAAAATAAATATTTTGGTTCATAAGTATGAACTATTTAAAATGGATTCTAATGAAACAATCACATGCATGTTCACTAGGTTTACTGACATTGTCAATGGCCTAAAAAGCCTTGGCAAAAATTATACTAACAGTGATCTTGTCAGGAAAATTCTTCGCTGTCTACCAAGGTCATGGGAAGCCAAGGTGACGGCAATCCAAGAAGCTAAGGACTTGAACAAGCTTCCACTTGAAGAGCTCCTTGGATCCCTAATGACCCACGAGCTAACAATGAAGCAGCACAGCGAAGAAGAGTCCTCCCATAAGAAAAAGGTAATAGCTCTTAAATCTACTTCATCTAACAAAGACTTGTCTTGCAGCAGCAGCAGTGAAGAAGAAGAGCTTGAGGGAGATGATGGTGAGGCTCTTCTTGTGCGCAAGTTCAGAAAATTCATCAACCACAAGAAGTCCTATCATCAAAGGAGAGGCCCCTCAAATTCCTACCGCAAGGATAAAGGTAAGGAAAGGAAAAGTGAGGGGATTGGGTGTTATGAGTGCAAGAAACCGGGGCACATTCGAGCTGAGTGTCCCTTACTAAAGAAAGGGAGCAAATACAAGAAGAAGAAAGCTCTCGTCACCACCCTATCGGACTCGGACTCATCATCATCATCATCGGATGATGAACAAGAAGAAAAGGCCAATCTCTGCTTCATGGCCAATGAAAATGAGGGTAACGTCCGAATCGCATCTAGATTTTACATTTGATGAACTTTATGATGCATTTAATGAATTAATGATAGAATATAAGGCCATAAATCTTAAGAATAAAGAACTAAAAATAGCTAATCAATCATACCTACATAAATACGATAAATTAGTTAAGGATAAGGAATAATCACCAAAGAAAATATAGAACTTAAGACAAGCAACCAACTCTTAACTCAAAAGACTAATATCTTAACTAAAGAAAATGAAAGGCTGAATAAAGAAACATTAGAACCTAAAAAAATAAACAAATCTTAAACAAGGATCTCACAAAAGAACTAAATGATCTAAAAGCAGAAAATCAAACACTAACTAAAGAACTTGAAAAATACAAACCTTTGGTTGAAAATTTACATATAGTTCAGAAAAATTGAATATGATACTTAATAGTCAACGAGCGGTATTCAATAGAGCGGGTTTAGGATATAAACCTAAAAATAAGCAAAAACTTCTTAGTAACTTCTTTGTTAAAGCTGGAGAAAGCAAAACTAAGAAAGTAATCTGCTTTTGTTGTGGAACTATAGGACATAAGGCAAATGTATGTAACTATAGGAAAGGAAAAACTAAAAGAAAAATTAAAAGGGTATGGGTTCCAAAAGGAACCAATATGACTAACCATGAAGGACCCAAGAAAACTTGGGTACCTAAGATTATATGATCCGCTTGTGTAGGAGTGTCTTGCAGCCAAGGTCAACAAAAATTGCTGGTACTTGGATAGTGGCTGCTCAAGGCACATGACGGGTGACAAGGATCAATTTTTCACCCTTGAAGCTAAGAAGGGAGGTGCTGTGACTTTTGGAGACAACAACCAAGGTCACATCATTGGTATTGGTAAAGTTCAAATTACCCCTTCTACTTTTATTGATAATGTTAGATATGTTGATGGTCTTAAGCATAACTTATTAAGCATTAGTCAATTATGTGATAAAGGTTATGATGTTATGTTTAAACCATCACTATGCATTATAACAAACCCAAATGACAATAGTTTAGTTTTTAAAGGAATTAGACGTGGGAATGTGTATGTTGTAGACCTTGAAGATCTTGCCAAACATAATCAATGTTTAGTTGTTAATAAAACTAAGGATAATGATGCTAGTTGGTTATGCACCGTAAGTTAGGTCATGCAAGCATGGACACAATAACCAACTAGTTAAAAGAGATTCCGTGATAGGTTTGCCAAAATTAAAATTTGAAAAGAATAAAATATGTGAAGCATGTCAATTTGGCAAACAATCTAGGAACTCATTTAAATCTATAAAGTGTGTCTCTACCTCTAGACCTCTAGAACTACTACACATGGACCTATTTGGACCAACTAGAACCACTAGTCTAGGTGGAAATAAATATGGTCTAGTCATTGTAGATGATTATTCTAGATACACATGGGTTATGTTCCTAGCACATAAAGATCAAGCTTTTTCAGTTTTTAGAAAGTTCCATAAGGAAGTAACAAATGCTAGAGATTCTTCAGTCATAGCCATTAGAAGTGACCATGGAACTGAATTTGAAAATCAGTTATTTGATGGTTTGTAGTAAAAAGGGGATAACCCATAATTTCTCTACACCTAGGACACCACAACAAAATGGAGTTGTGGAGAGAAAAAATAGAACTCTAAGAAAATGGCTAGAACTATGTTATGTGAAAGTAACCTCCCTAAGTATTTTTGGGGAGAAGCCATTAATACTTCTTGTCATATATTAAATAGAGTTCTATTGAGACCCATTATAAAGAAAAACACCTTATGAACTTTGGAAAAACAGAAAACCAAAGGTAAACTACTTTCATGTTTTTGGATGTAGGTGTTTTGTTCATAACAATGGGAAAGATAATCTAGGTAAATTTGACTCTAAATCTGATGAGGGATATTCTTAGGTTACTCTACAACTAGTAAAGTCTATAGAGTCTTTAATAAAAAATCCTTGTTATAGAAGAATCTATACATGTTGTATTTGATGATTCTAGTGACATCTCTTCTAGCAAGAGAGTTAATTTTGATGATGATGCTGAAATTCTTGAAGAAAAGATAGATGAGATGACATTACAAGATGATAATCAAAAATTAATTGAAGGTGCATCGTCAAGCCAAGAGGCTATTGTGGATCATGGACTAACTAAAGCTTGGAGGTATGCTCACAGGGCATCCCTAAGGAATTCAAATTACTAGATGATCCATCTCAACCTGATTAGGACTACGGGCATCCCTTAGGGAACTTAAATGAAGTCATCTAGCTTTTTGGTTTCTCAATTGTGAGCCCAAACACAATAGAAGAATGCTGAAAAAGGATGTAAAATTGGATAAGATGGCAGTGCAAGAAGAATTAAACCAACATTTACTAGAAACAAAGTATGGAATCTAGTTGAAAGACCTACCCTGAAATATCTCAATTATAGGTACCAAAGGGATTTATAAAAATAAACTTGATGAAAATGGTACCGGTAATAAGGAATAAGGCTTAGATTAGTAGCAAAGGGTTTATAATCAAGGAAGAAGGGTATAGATTTTGGTTGATCGAAGACCGTTGTGGTCCCCGGTAGCTAGGACGTGTGGGAAGGCAATTAGCACTTTCTGCTACGCATGTTGCATGCTCTAAGCGACTTCAAAATTATTGTCAAATGGATGTAAAAAGTTGCATTTTTAAATGGGCATATTAATGAGGAGGTAATATGTAGAACAACTTCCTGGTTTTGAAAATCATCAATACCCTAATCATGTTTATAATTGAACAAGCACTTTATGGTTTGAAACAAGCACCTTAGAGCATGGTATGAGAGGCTTAGCAAATTCCTATTAGAACATGAGTTTTCTAAGGGGAAATGTAGATACAACACTGTTTCTAAAGAAGAAAAATCAAGATATGCTATTAGTACACAGATTTATGTTATGATATCATTTTCGGTGCTACTAACAATCGCCTCTGCGAAGAATTTGCTGATTTGATGCAGAGTGAATTTGAGATGAGCATGATGGGAGAGCTAAACTACTTCCTTGGACTTCAAATCAAACAATCTGAAGGAGGCATCTTCATCAATCAAGCCAAATACATCAAGGAGCATGCTCAAGAAGTTTGACATGGAGGGAAACAAATCAATCAGCACCCCCATGAGCTCATCATGCAAATTAGACAAGATGAATCAAGGTAAATCTGTAGATCAGAAACGTATATAGAGGTATGATAGGATCTTTATTGTATCTTACTGCAAGTAGACCTGATATCATGTTTAGTGTTTGCATGTGTGCTAGATATCAGGCTAATCCTAAGGAATCACATCTAATTGCAGTAAAGAGAATCTTTAAATACCTAATAGGAACAAAGAATATAGGGTTATGGTATTCTAAAGAATCTAGCCTAAACCTAATAGGATACACAGATTCAGACTTCGCTGGATGTAAGCTTGATAGAAAAAGTACCAGCGGGTCTTGTCAATTTCTAGGAGAAAACCTAATCTCATGGTTTAGCAAGAAACAAAACTCGGTTGCATTATCTACTGCTGAAGCTGAATATGTTGCAGCCGGGGAGTTGTTGTGCTCAAATCTTGTGGATCAAACAACAATTAGAAGATTACGGCATTAAACAAGATAAAATACCTATTAACTGTGATAATACAAGTGCCATTAATCTAACTAAAATCCAATTCAGCATTCAAGAACTAAACACATTGAGATAAGACATCACTTCATAAGAGATCATGTACTGAATGGTGATGTGACACTACAATTTGTTTGTACTGATGATCAATTAGCAGACATTTTTTACAAAACCCCTAAGTGAAGAGAGGTTTAGTGTGCTTAGGAGAGGATTAGGAGTGATTGATCCATCCTAGTGGTAGTTTTCACTAGATTTGTTGATTTTGATGATTAGATTGTGGTTAAAATAGAGTTTCTTTTCAATGATCATCAAATCAGATCATAATTTAGTGATTTTAGGTGCGTGCCAAAGTTTAGAGACGACTCGAGTAATGTTTCAGAGTCGGCTCCTGAGGGGGAGTCGACTCGCGCATTTGCGGGAGTCGACTCGAGATTGATGGCAGCAGAGGGGGAGTCGACTCGCGCATATTTTGGAGTCGACCCGAGGTCGAGTCGACTCGCGACTCAGTGGAGTCGACTCGCAGTCGGTGATCCGACTTTTTAACGGCCTAACTTTGTCCGTTTCGAAAACACTTCTATTCTCCGCCGCCACTTGTTCACAAGCCCTAGAGCCGACTCCTAGGTCGTCCCCGGTCGTCCTCAAGCCTTTTCCGTCTACCTTTCACCGTCCCTTAGGGTTTTCCTCCCAATCTAGGTCCTTATGCCGCGTAAAACCGTAGTCCGGAAGAGGTCCCGACCCGAGGCCGGTCCCGAGAGGCGCTCCAAGGCTCGGCACGATCCCGCGAGGCAACAACCTCCAGCTCGTTCTCCGCCGAGGGCGGTTCCCGCGAGGCCGTGCGCCGGGAAGGCCGTCACCACCGGGAGATATGTCGATTTCGACTATCTCTCCCGGGAGGGTTTCACCATAGGTGAGAGATTGTGTGTCCAGGGCTTAGAGTATTTCCTCACATTAGATCTCCCAACTTACCCTGGATTAGTTAGAGAGTTTTACGGTACCGTCCATCAGGGAGATGGGGGTATCGAGGGCACGGTAGCCGGTGTCCCTCTGTTCATTACGGAGGATCTTATTGCCCACATCCTCCACCTTCCACAAGTAGGGTGGCTCCCACACACCCCGAGGATAGGGTTGAGGCCCTTACGGCCATTCTAGGGCATCCACCCCAGTCACCCTTAGACGAGGTATCGCTAGCTCACTTCCGATTGAGGTGCGGATCCTCCTGAGTATATTGTCTAGTCCATCTTCCCTAAGACGGGAGATTTGATTTTGTATCTGAGAGAGACCTAGCTCTCATGTTCTACATGCTTCAGGACACCCCAATCAACTTCCCCAAACTCATTTATCGATACCTGTGTGAGCCACTAGACAGACCTAGGCTCACCCTACCCCTACGGTATTGGTATTCACTCTGTGATTTAGGTGGAGTACGAGATTCCTATCCTGAGGGGGAACCTTTCGCGCATTGCGATGGACTGATCGCAATGGCCGTCCGAGGACCCTACACAGGATGGGGTTTCGGAAGATAGAGGGGACATGGGTTAGGAAAGTCCTCCATCACCACACAGACCACCAGACAATCCCCTAGTCCTGAGCCAGATTCTGACTATCCTAACTTTACCGGACTTTCCATCCACTTCTGCTCCTACCACCTCCGCCGGACCCTCCTCCTCGGCTCCACCACCCATGGAGGTCCGCATCGCTCCTGAGCAGCTCCGGGAGCTGCGGCAGGAGATAGTCCGAGATCTGCGGGATGATCTGCTTCGGGAGCTCCGAGGTTCAGTGCCAGCTCCCACTCCTGCACCCACATCTTCTGAGTTGGTCCCTTCCTTGACAGCCGTGACTGACATGACGGCCCATGTACGGAAAGAGATCTATAATGTCCGGAGTTTGGTCCAGGCTCAGTTCTCCAGTATGAGTGAGGTCACGGGCATCACTCGGAAGATGCGCCGATGACATCCGGAAGGACATGAGCACCACGACTCAGGGGGCAGAGCGCTTGGCGAATGTGCTCATCGACAAGCTGGACACACTTCAGAAGTCGGTGACCGAGCTCGACACGATGCATAGCAGGGCCACCTCGGCCATCATCCGCCAGCTAGAGCACGTCACCAATGCGGTCCCAAGCACTTGCTGACCGCATGCCTCGGGGAGCCACATCCTCTTCGAGGAAGCCCTAGATATCATTTTGTATTTTTGACATATATTGTTTTTGCTTTACTTACTGTATTCCCAAATGTATTTACATTACAAATCAATACAATGAGTAGACATGTTCTCTTCAATTCCTGTGCAATTTGATCTATGATTGAATTGTGTGTACTGCTTACCTTCCTTTTTGATTACGATGACAAAAAGGGGAAGAAATTATTGAAATAGATATGTAAATGGAATCAACATAAAAGAAATCAAAATGAGAATCAAAAATTAAAACATAATTTATTCTTAGTGGATTTGGTACCTCGAGGCTCATTATCTCTCTTTTGGGGCTTCTAATGGAGTAATCTCCAGAATCTATTTCAAGGATATTCGGAGATTAGCTGAATCCAACTCAAGAACAAATTAACAGATTTTCCCTCTAAAAACCAAAAATTTAAAAATCAAAAAATTCAATACATTAAAAGTCAAAAATTCTTATGACATCAAAACAAAGTAAGATTGGGCATATGTTGAGGGGGAGAATCATGAATTTATAGGCAAGCTTAATCATTACAGATATATAAGCCAAAACCATTGATTGCATGAATATGAAAGGCTTATATATTCCAAATGAAAGGGGGAGTTTAACTCCGGAATTTATTGTTCACCTACCTTTCAAAACTTCGGGAATAAATTAAAATTACCAGACATGCTGAATTCATTTATGGATTTTAACTTCCTTGTTTATAGAGAGCAATTCCACTTTACATATACTTCAATGTTTGTCATCATCAAACAAGGGGGAGATCTGTGGAGTGATTGATTAAAAACCTATTTGATTTTGATGAGCTCAAAGCATTTAAGTATATCTCTTGTTTACTAATGAATTCAATAAGTGTTTCAGTGAACTTGGTTCATAATATTTTGGATAAGTTAAAGAAGTCAGCTTGAACCAAAGTCTGAAACTCGAGTCGACCTCCAGAGTATCACGATCGACTCCAAGCGTATCAAGTTCACTGGCACGAGCTCGAGTCGACTCCGATCAGTACGAGTCGACTCCGACTGAGAACAGACAGGACGAACAGAAAGCATCAACTCAAAACCTGTCAGCGAGTCGACTTCCTGAACTGCGCGAGTCGACTCCGATGTTCACCAAGTCGACTCCAGGGTAGTATGAGTCGACTCCTAGGAAGTCACAGGCAGAAAAGTCAGAGAGCAGTTTTCCGGGTCTGAGATTCGAGTCGACTCCAGTGGAACGCGAGTCGACTCCGATGTTGGCAAGTCGACTCGAAAGAAAGTGAGAGTCGGACTCTCAGAGGAACACAAGAAAAAGTTAGAGAACGTTTTTCGGACTCTGAGATTCGAGTCGACTCCCCGCATTGCACGAGTCGACTCCGAGACACCGCGACCCCAAAGAAGACAGAAGACCAATTTACTGTCTCTGAGATTCGAGTCGACTCCCAGACAGCTCGAGTCGACTCCCAAGGCAGCGCTTCACTAAAAACACAGAAGACTAAGTTTCGGAAACTGAGAGCCGAGTCGACTCCGGAACAGTTCGAGTCGACTCCAAGACTGGACGAGCCAAAAGACAGAAGATCGGAAGTTCGGGCTCTGAGCGCCGAGTCGACTCCCAGGACAGTCGAGTCGACTCGAGTTGGCCAAGTTGAATAATTGGCTCCGTGGACTTCATAGGATGAGCCGACTCCGAAAATGCCAAGTCAGCTCCAGAAGTTGGCGAGTCGACTCCGGGACAAGTCGAGTCGACTCCCAGTCGAAGAGGCTACTTTAATTCAAATCCGGAACAGTTGCGAGTCGACTCCAGAAAAGCTTGAGTCGACTCCTGCTACAGCGAGTCGACTCCTGATCGCGCGAGTCGACTCCAACCCCACCAACGGACAATTGTCAGGGTGTGCAGAGTGTGCAGAACGGGCAGAAAAAGGTCTCTAACGGCTAGTTTCCTGGGGATGCTTAAATAGCCACAGAAGACTGTAGCAAGGCAGAGAACAACTATTCCACTCCAAAGAAATCAAGCATTCAATCTCTGCAACCTGTTCTTCAACGGAAAAAGAGGGAAGAGCACATTAACTCCATCCAACTTCCTCTTCCCAGCATTTAAGGAAGCCTCCTCCTGCATTCAGTCGATCACACATTCAAGAGGAGACTCGAAGTTCGAGAAGCCCTACTCAACTCCAACTCAAACGTGTTTGAGGGCTTCTAACTTCTCTTCTGTTCATATTGTTGCTTATCTGCTTTTGAGAAGCTTTGGTTTTCTGTTTGTCCCTTTTATTTACAACTTGTCTTTGCTTGATTCAATCGGGGGATTGAATCAAGAGTCTTGAGGTTGGCTTGGTGAGCCGACGTGTAAAACCAACGTGTGTAAGGGTTCGATTGTTGATCCCGCGAAAACAATCGGGGTGGTTCTAGTCGGTGAGCCTGGGGAAAACCGACCGAGTTCGTTGTGAGCTCGTAAAACAACAAGTTTGGTTGTGAGCTTGTAAAACAACCGGCTGTAATCCAAGGGTTATAGTGAATTCCCAAGTGAGACTTGGGAGAGTGGACGTAGGAGCAAGGGTTAGCTCCGAACCACTATAAAATCCTTGTGTTTGTGATTGTTTGTCTCTTTCCTTTACTCTCATTTTCATTCACAGCACATAGCCAATTAATTAATCATCTGGGGTAAAGCATTAATTAGTCATCCACAACGTTTTAAATAGCCAAATTCTTTTAAAAACCCAATTCACCCCCCCCCCCCCTCCTCTTGGGTTGTCTATCTGGGGCAACAAAAAGAATATTTTCTAATTAATATTTCAGTACAGTATTCCTCAAAAAATTAAGAGGAAAGCACAACTTGTTCTGTCTTGAAAGATTTAAAAAGAGTGATTGCTATAAAATTTTGAAAAAACTCTAGAATCACTCTACATTCTTGATATCATAGAATTTTAGTTTTATTCATGCTTATCATTAAAATATAAAATTCAATAAAAAAAAGAATGTTTAAAGAAAAATGCATCTTTTGAGGGGGAGCTTTAGATATTCAATCTCTTTGCATTCTACATCTTATTCAAAAGTCACTTTCATTTGATGCATACCTTGAATGTCTTATGTTTGATTCATGATCATTCTTGTCAATTTCTGAATTTAACTGTTTTACTTATAAAGCATGAATTGATATTAAGAGACTTACATAAATGAAAGAGAATTGAATGTTTTTAAAGCTAAATCATTAAAGGTTACTCTATGTAAATTTGACAAAAGACTCTTCGTATAGTTTTAATGTCTAATAGGTTAAAACTAATATCAATTAGCATATTTTGGTATGGTGGTAAGCGCCTGATCCAACAAGTGGTATCAGACTTTATGCTTCATTGAATATCTTTCGAAAGTTAGATTTCCATCTATACTTTATCGGTAAATCATTTGTTTTGAAAACTAATTGAAAAGGATTCCATTTGTCTTAGTATCAGAAATTTACTTTCGAATCTACTAATGAGTTCTTATTGGCTTGCACTTTAGTGTTTCAATCTTGAGCCAATTTATTTTAATTGGATTTAATGTTATGATCTTTAAAGAAAGTCTTTAAAAGAAGTCTAAAAGAACTTTCAAAGCTTTAAATTTTATATATGCTCTAAGATGTATCATAAATTACATGAAATTCATATTTTGGTATCTGTTCCCCAATGCTTTTATATCATGAAAGAACTTTGAAGTTATTAAGAATTAATGATTCAACATGATCTTATATTTTTCAAGTATATAAGTTTTGAACTCTATCTGCTCTTATACTATACTCTGAAATTAATAAGATGCTCTCATATTGGCTATATACTTAATAATTAAAAAATAATTAATAAATGTTTTCATATGTTATTAAAAGATCTTTCAAAAAAAAAGAGGTTGGATTTCCATTCGTGCTTTCTTTGAATATCATTCTTGATACTCCTTAAAATAACTTGAAAAAGATTCCATCTACATTTGATTTGAAACTATCTTTGAAATCTATATTTTAGATATCTCTTCTCGTTCGTATCTCAAATGTCCTCATTCTTAAAGTCAAACTTTTCATTCTTGATTTTGATTATATTTGTTACCTGAAATTATTTTAGGTTTCTCTGAAAGAGAGGTAAAAAAATTTAAAAGAATATTAAATCATCAAATTTAATGTGATCTCATCATAATTTGAAACTCTCTTAAGTGGCTCTGATTTATACTCATTATCTTGCTCTGACATTATTGCCTTGAGTTACGTGATTCATATTCTTGCAATAATTTGACATGCAATATTGCCTTATGCTTAAATTTTCATTATTTTGCAACCTTTTTGATGTTGTCAAAAAGGAAAAGAAATATCTGAGTTGCTTATAATGCTTTATGTTTTGAATTGAATATAAATTAGCTTAGTTTGAAATATATTGATCATGTTAAAGCTGATTAACTTTAAAGCATTATCATAACGTATGTTTTTAAAGTGTCTCCTAGATTTTGTATTTGTTTTGAGTAGTGTTACTCTCTTTATTGTCTGTATTTCTTTCCTGAAACATTGTACTTTTGGTTATACAATATTTTTCTTTTGAGTTATGATCTTTGTGATTGTCCAACATTGCTATCCATTTCATTATTATTTGTTCTTTTTGATGATGACAAAAGGGGGAAGAAAACATAATAGAGAAACTAGAAAGCAAATTCGCAAACTATAAGAAGATTGTATAGAAGAGAAAATATGAGCATCAACCCTTAAACTAAGAGGCATAATATATACTAAAGGGGAAGACATGTACAAAAAGAAAATCTAAACTTTGGCACATAATCTAGAGATTTTTCTTGCCTCGATACATAACATGAAACTCTTGTTTTGGCAGCGAACTTTTAAAAATTTTTGCTTTTAATGATACACAAGAATAAGGGAGAGCAAAGTTGAAATTCTTTTGACATTCATTTGGATAAGATAAGGGGTTTTTGGCTCAAACTTGCTATATTGATACGGCCTACCATGATATTATCCTAATACTCTGAAACACAAAGCACTTTGGGAATGTTAAACTAACTTTTCACATGAATGCCAATTTGCTTACACTCAATGCTTTGTAATCATCAAAAGGGAGAGATTGAGATCCTAGTATTATTTTGATATTTACAAAAACCATTGAGGTCATATGGAAGTACTAATGTCATTAACTCAATTGATCAAGTACATAAACACTTAAGGAAGAAAGAAGTGATATTGTAACACCCTGACACAGGGTTAGGGTAGCTAAGTAATTTTTACCAGTTATTGAGCATCTTCATGATTTAACCTAGTTTATTATGAGAATCCGAATGCACATGAAAGGTGAGGGAATATCAAAATTTTATGATGCAAATTGGATGGAAATTTTTCAGGAAGTTTGATTCGAAATCAATTCAAAAAGGTCGGAATTTCAGCTGTTATAGAAAATTTTATGGTTCCATGGATTTAGAGTACAATAACTCTGGATATAGTCCATGAATCTAAGTAAAATTTTAAACACATAATCTACATTGAGTGAGGGATTTACTGTTGGAATTTCAGCTCAAATGGATTAGCCTACAGCCTGAAACAAAACAAGTTAGGTGAGTCCCTCGGAAGCCTATCATTACAGAAAACTGCAGATCTAGATTTGTCCAAAATTTCTGTAAAAAGTAGGAAGCATGACGTGGCCTGAAACCTAGTTTTTAAAACCCCTGGGAACCACTCTTTTGACACGTTAGGTATCTGGGAAGCTAACGTGTCGGGGGGGTGTCTAGCATGTTTTCAGCAGGCAGCAACTTGGGCTGCTGCTGTTCAACCGTTAGGAGAAGTTCAGTTGTTGGTTGTAGGTGCCAGCCCAAATCAGGCCATAAAAAGCTTCAGGGAGGGAGAGAGGAAGCTAGGAAAGAGAGAGAGCTACTTGGGGAATCCAAATAATTTGTGGAAGAAGGTTTAAAGTAAAGAGAAAGAGCAACTTGCTGTTAGGCTGCAGAATAGAAATACAGAAATTTCTGGTGCACCCAGGCTTCCCAGCGAATTTCAGGTGAGTTTTCCAAACTTTTTAGTGATTCTAATTGTAGTCCCACATAGGAGGGTGATAAAGGAAGATTTTAATTATTTTAGATGATTTTTTAGGTATGAAAGAGGATTTGAACTATGCTTCCGAAGTTGTTGAAAGCAGTCTGAAATTCTGCAGAATGAAGCGATGGGATTTCTTTGTGTTTAGGTGATTAAATTGTTATTTAAAGCTGAAAGTTTGTAGGTTGTGTTAGGGATTTCCTAGTCCTAACACAGAGCCCAATAGGTGGAATTGATTGTTTAAGAACCTCCGGGAATTAAGAGGTTTAATTGGCTCGAAACAAAAAAAACAAGCTGAAAACAGGAGATTTGAATTCTGATTTATTTTTGATCTTAAGTAGTTGTTTGGCAGCTGAAAATTAATAGATGACATAGAAGGTTTCTAGTCCTAACCCAGGGTATCAAAGAGGGAGATAAAAGCTTGGGAACCTTTGAGAATTGAGAGGTTTTATTTATCCTAAAACAAGACAAGCAAGGTAAAAATCAGAATGTTGAGATGAGGGTGTTGGATTTCTTTTTGGAACATGCATAATCATGTTGCATCATATAGGTTATAATTTTGATCGACTCTTTTAATTGTTTAGGAGGAGAAGAGAGTTCCGGAAGCGTGCCGGGAGTATCAAGCACTAGGCTGGTGCGTTAGCCATCACAAGGTGAGTGGTTTTCTTCTTAACTATGGTAGTTTATTTCGTAATTCCACAGAAATGAATTATGTCCCCAAATTCAGAATGAATATGCTACAGAATGGAAATAAGAAGTATTAATTCTCATGATTAAATTGCTTTCTATCAGTGGATAAATGATCTGATTTGGAAAATATATGCTATACTTGAAAATACTTTAAATTCATGTTTGTTGATTCGTAAGTTTATGAACTTGTTTGGGAATGGATTAACCCAAAGTGACTGAAAAACTCCTTATCTCGGCCTAGAGAGTCGTTTTAGTTTGACTCCAAGCTATTATGGAGTCGACCCAGCAGAGTATGAGTTGACCCCTATAATTCACGAGTTGACCTCTGTAACTCTAGAGTCGACTCCAACCCTGTTACAGTAACTAATATTTGCACTTTTACCTTGGATACATCATATCAGAGTTTATGATATGTGCCCAGTAGGACAGAGATGGGACGACGGAAGGGTGTAGCTATGATATGTGCCTAGTAGGGCAGAAATGGGATGCTGGGAGGGCGTAGTAATAATATGTGCCAGTGGGGCAGAATTGGAATGCCGGGAGGGCATAGCAGTAGCACCATGCATAGGACTGTCGGGCTACTCATGAGAATGGTGCCTCATGCGAGTGGCCGGCAGTAGGGCTCGCGGGAGCCATGATTTTCAATATTTAAGCTATGTATACATATGACTGAGCAACAAATGTATTATTTTTAAGCATAATGATTTCAAAACCTATGTGAATGTTCTATGTATCAAATTCCTCAGCGAAGAAAAGTGGACTCTACGGTCCAGAAAAATGACTTGAGCAAGGCAATTTTATTAATGCTTTATTTTAAAGCAACAGCTTTATTTCCTGCTAGTTGTAGTACTATTGGCAAATAGCAAATTTCTTATGTGGTTGAAATCTAAGTGCTTTAAAATCAAATGCAAATGTTTTATATGTGGCATAAACACGTTATATTTATTGTATGTAAATAAGTAATCACAGCTGAAATCTTCTTATTTCCTCATGGTTAATAATTTATCCATCTCACTGGGACTTAGGTCTCATCCCTCTCTTTTTCTGTAAATTTTTTTTGCAGATCGCAGAGTCATAACATTATAAAAGTACGCATCAGCATCATCCTAGAAGTTTGTCCATAGAAGGTTGGCCATGCCCCTCTGAGGTGAAAGGAAAAACCTTTGTATTATGCATGTAGGTAGGGTGTGAATGTAAAGTAACTTGAGATAGATGTAAAGTTTGTTATATTTTTGAGCTATGTATAGTAGACTTTAAGTTATAAATGAAAGCCTGGGTTGCTTTTAGTTATGATTGAAGTGAGTTAAATAAATTAAAACTAACAGGTTTAGGATGTGTTAATTTTTTATTGGTTGGTTGGTTGGATATAGTAATTGAACAAGTCTTTTTAATAGTAACTTGTGAAACTGCACGCACAAGCTGCTTAATGCAGAACTCTGCTCGGTACTAGTATCCGACCTAAACCTACTGTGGGAGGGGATATCAGGTGATTAGACTACACTTATTAGCCTATATATATAAGGACAAAGATAATATTGGCCATATTTGTGAATGAGCAAAGAAAAGAGATAGACAATTTTTTGAATAATTCATATCAACACACTTACATATTTATATCCTCAAATTTTATGATTTCTCAAGTTAAATACCATTTATTGCCGCTTAGACTATCAATGTTATAAAACCAATGACTAGAGACAACATTACCATCAAAACATGAAGTTATCTTTGGGAAAAGATGATGAAAAAATTTGACATCAAGAGCAAAGAAGAAAAGAGAGTTCAATAAGAAAAATTGACATCAAGAGTAAAGAAAATTAAGATTATTGAAACAAGAAGCTCGTATCCCATGAAATTTGGTTTTTGCATTGTTGATGTTATTTCACATTATGAATAACAACTGATCACATTTGAATAGGGATAATTTTTATTAATTCTCCTTAGACATTTATGGGGTTAGCCTTAAATATCTGGGAAGATAATATTCTTCCGAAATTTTTGTGTGATTTTTAAATAGATTCCAAGTTTTGATATTAAGTTGTTCCTCATCTATTTGATCAAGCAGTACAAGGTGTTGCCTTTAGAATTTGTTCGGGGGAGGGGGTGAGGGGCCTAATAAAGAAGGATAGCTCAATTAAGTCTGCATGCTTGGTGAAACAACCTGAGAGGTATTTCATTATATTTTAAAAAAGAGTGAACTAATCAAGCTTGACTATTTTATATGTCATTCTAAAGTCTATAAGATTGTTGGAGCATCAAGGTGAGAGCATAGGCTTAATCTAAATTATTATATGGCAAGATGGTCTAATTAACACTACGATAGGGAACTACCCATTACAATTAAAGAAATGGTTCTCATTAGACTCTCTAATTTTTGTTGTAGCTGCTAAATAGGCTAGGCAACCTTATGAAAGAAACTTGGCCTATCACACAGATAGTGCCTAGGTATCTAGGTTAGAACATTAGTACAAAAGTCTCCATATCTTTGATCTTATTTTCATTAAATCAAAATTATTTTGTAATATTCGATTAGTTAATATCTTATCTCTCTCTCTCTCTTTTATGTGCATCTCGGTGTCATTTGCAAAAAAAGGAAAAATATTTCATAAATTACATTGTAAATTATATATAAATATAGACACATAATGATTAATTACATGCATGAATACATATTTGTGAAGAAACATAAATATAAAATTTTAGATTTGCATTGCAAGTAGCTTTTAAAGGGAATAATAAAATTTTAAAAACAATATACAAATTATTTGATTATTTGACTTTTAAAATAATATAGAAATTACTTATGTATTTAAGGGAGTTATAAGGATATTTTCAAAAGAAAAAAATGATAGATAGAATCAAAATGGAATATTCCTCAAATTCAAAGTTGTTGTGTGTGTATTTCTACATACTTTTTTTATGAATATGCTACAATGGTTCATGTGAGGGTCTCCTAGGTGTCTTAAAGCATGTCTATCAACAAGACAGTGACCAAGCCCCTATGTGACTAACTTAGTATAACAACGAAGTTATTTATAGTGACTTGCAACAACAATATATCTTGCACTCATCAAGGGCCTATCTCAGAATCGATGATATTTATTATTGAAGATGGCATAAGGGAATTATGCCAAAATGGCAAGGTGACCAAAAGAGCATAGCCAAAACTGAGTGAAGATATCCTCTCTTTTTCCAAAAAGATAAAATTTCCATAGTCCTCTTTGCCTATAAGAAAATAGACTCGGCTCTAGCAAATATCCTTGTCGTGTCCATGAGGTAAGATTGTTGTTCTCCGATAATCATCATAAGGTAATCAAATACTTTTTATATAGCTATGAAAAAGAAGATTAGAGATATTTCCGTATGCCTCCTCCTAAAAGGTCACTTGGGCTATTAATCAAGATCATATACAATGCTAAGATTGTTCAAAAGCTACAAGCCCAATATATAAAAGAAATATTTCAATGATCCTTAATTTTAATCTTTGGTGCAACTAAAGGCAAACAAAAGCAAGAAATTTCATGCTTAGAAAAAGATTGTACAAATGAGATAAACATGGTTATATTTTAACTATAAAAGAAGGAATTCAAAAACTATTTGATATTTTAAAATCAATTAACACAATAATTCAAAAACTATTTGATATTTTAAAATTAATTAGCACAATGTAGTTTAAAACTTTCACAAGAAAAAGTTATTTCATATACCATCAGCATCAAGCCTTTTTGCAAACTATCTGGATCCCCCTCTTTAGATTTATGTATCTTTTACCTAGAGTTCCCATTTAGGACTCCCTTTAGTTTATCTTAGACTTCATTTTGTCTCTTCTCACAACTTCCACCAGTGTTACCTTAAGCCCTCTCCTCTTTTCAATAGATACTTGAATAATTACTAAATGATGGATCTCCATATTCCAATACAAATACCTACTTGACATAATTAAGTCTTGTGAGGAGTTTGGTATAATTGCATTTTAGTTACATATATAGTTTTTACTTTTGCAAACTCTAAACTTAATTACTTAAATCAGGGCAACCCTAAAAATCTTTTAAAAGATCTACTCTATAGTAGTTAAATAAGTTGCAAGCTTTAGCAAACTAGTGGCTTAATGCCAATTGGACTCATCTTGGTTGGTTGGTGCAACTCTCCTCTTTATAAAAGTCCTAAGTTTGAGTTAGGACTTCTGTTCATTCTCTATCAAGAGGTCTAACCTAAAATCTATTTATAAAAGTGATTGCAAAAAATGGTGAAAATCTTTCATACCCCTTACGGTTTTACTTTAGTTACATCCCTCTTCCTCAACGCATGTAGGAATCATTTATATATTCCCATTCCCTTTGCTTTAATATTAAAAAAATTCATTTGGAAAAGTTCATTGTCATGACCATAACCATTAACATCAAGCCTTCTTGCAAGTATTTGGATCCATCTTTCACCAAGTGTTCCTATTTAGGGCTCCCTCTAGTTTTATCTTAAGCTTCACACAACTTTGATTAGTGTTACCTTAAGTTCTCCCCTCCTTTTCTCACATTCTCCAATAGATACTTGTAATAATGACGTAAATGATGGATCTCCATATTCCAATACAAATACATACTTGAAATAATTGGGCCTTGTGAGGAGTTTGTATAGATTGCATATGAATTACACATATAGTTTGTTCTTTTGCTAAATCTAAACTTAATTACTTAAATTAGAGCAACCCTAGAAATTTTCTCAAAGATCTACTCCATAGTAGTTAAATAAGTTGCAAGCTCTAGTAAACTAGTTTGCCTTATGCCCATTAGACATCATAATTGGTTGCTGTTGCTCTCCTCTTTATAGAGGCTCTAAGTTTGGGTTAAGACTGCAACTCTCTAACTATATTTGTATTCTTTTAAAGAACAATGTAGCCATAGTTTGTGCATATACATAGATTTTGATTTGATTATACACATTTACAATCAAGTGACAGCTAAAATATCTTGGAGCTTCATAGATGGCTTATTTTGCTATAGTTTGCTAGAAGGAGAGTTTTATGTTCATTTCTTACCAAGAGGTATAACCTGGAATCTATTTATAAAAGTCATGCGAAAAATGGTGAAAAGTTTCCATATAAACCTTGTTACACCTTAGTCACATCCCTCTTCCTTAAAGCATGTAAGAATCATCCATATATTCCCATTTCCCTTGTTTTAAGCCTAAAACTGGTCTTTTTGCTCTAGGTGAAAATAGATGAAAATAGAAGATTATTTAAACAAACCAACTTTGGCTACTCCTTAAGGCTCATTACCCTAAGAATCACTCTACATCCAAGAATAGTAATATTTGTTATCCACTTATACCTCCTTGGAAACTTTGTGGTGACTTCACACTAATTCTACAAGAAGACTGTCACAAGCTAACTTGAAGTAAAATCATTGTCTCCCCTCTTGAAGTTACCTTCATGTAGAAAATACTACAAGCTATGCCTCCCCTAAGAGGGCCTCCAAAAACCAATGACTTGTCCATTATTTAATAAATTATGATAGGATGTTTCATCTAAAACTTCGACTCTACTGAAAAAGATAATCATCTGATGAAGAGGCTCAACACATGTCAACTAACCCATTAAGCATAATAGCATTTGGCTTATTTGGCTATGTAAGGGATAGCATAAAGTTCAATAACATACCATTTACTGGAGTGAAATTGTTGAGTTGCTTACATTCATGTGGTTTTATTGGAATATTGTTTGTTATTCTAGGTTTTATTTATAAAGAGGCATCTTATGAGATGTCTTACGAGGTTGTTTATATAATGTATCTTTTTTCTTTAATGGTTAAGGTAGGTTTGGTTGCTTTTTTAGTTCTTTTCTAGCCCATTGCAGTTGACTTATCAAAAATCAAAAAAAAGAAAAAAAATCCAAATGCAGAGCTTAAAAGGCCAGGCATTACCCTTGACCTATCACAAGAGCTGTGATATAGTAGGTTTTGACTAATGAAAGAATTATGTTTTAGCTTGGGAAAAAGTTCAAAAATATAAACATGTGGTTGAATGTATGATTATATATTTTAACTCTCCTATAGCTTTCTTTTTTTTTTTGGCTTAAAAAAAGGGAAAGAGGGGGGAGAGGAAGACCTCACCGTGTAGCAACCCTCACTGGGCCCTCTTCCTGCTGGAGAATGTTCGATGCGGATAGACAAGTTTTAACTCATATCCTCCCTATCCGTGGGGTTGCCCACGTGAGCACCACCTAAGTACCAGCGGACCAGATAGCGACTCCACCAGATTAAACCAGGCGGGGGGCATTCGGTCTCGCATTAATCGACGCCCGCGTGTTTCGAATCTGGGCCACTCCGATGGAATCTTCGCCCCGTTCCAATTGTGCCACCACCTCAGTGGTACTCTCCTATAGCTTTCAGTGCGCTTCTTATGCACCAAGTTTGGGTAATGTTCAAGAAAATAAATTAAATACAGGGGTGTTATTTTGGAATTCCATCTATGATAGAAATTTTGAAGACAAATGACAAGATAGATTTATTATATCCATTTATGTTTTTTACTCTTATATCCTTGTCAAAAGAAAAAAAAAGAAGGCAGAGTTCTTTCTGGACAAAGAAGGGAACATGAACCTGGATGAAATGGTAGGAAATATGGGAGTAAGAATGCTTCTGGGACCCAAGGGTAGCTGCCAGACCATTCATATACTCCAAGCATCTGCAGTCATAATAGTACAATGGCATCAAATATATATTCAAGTGATTAGAATCACTGAATTTTCTAAAAGTAAAGATCTCATCTCCTACTGAAAGGAAAAGTTTTCCCCATGCTGATGTAGCAGTTGCACCACCATGATCTAGTATCCATTTTTCGTGCTTTTTGCATCGCCCCATCTCCACCTTCAGCCTCTTCACCAAGCAACCTCAAAGCAACATAATTCAGGGATGTGCCAAGCATGGTGCTTGTACCTTCAAATTGAAGGGCCCCATCCTCCATCTTCATTCTACAATTCATATAAACATTCTTAGGAAGTTTATGTCTTTGTTTTTTTAGTTAAATTTCAAGGGTTTCAGATTAAAAAAAATCCATACCTGTACGTTGTACATATAGCGAAAGCATCTCCCTACGGTATTCAGATGAAAAAACTGTATTGAATTCCTCCCAATAGCAATGTAAACTAATAATCTGCATGAAAAATACATAAAACAATTATTATAATATTAACTCCAACCATACTACTACAAAAGCTAGTCATTTTCATAAACTGATTAAGCAATTCTTAGAAGAAGATTATATTTTTCGGTGATTTTGTCTAGATGGAAAGAGATGCTTGAATAGAGCATTGGAAAAAATCATCTCAATTTTTAGATCAAAAATTACCCAAAGAGGTAAAGAGAACGTTGGACCAGAAAAATCACAGGGCCAATGCCCATCATGAGCTTGTAGAGTGGAATAACGAATCATAACCCTCCTTAAGGTTACCAGCACTGCCTCCTTTGTGATGTCTTCATGATCACTAATTTGACTTGGGGGAGAGTCACTTTGTTTGTGTTCTCCTTTTCAAACTGCATATCAAGAACCAAATATCAAATCTTAGAGTAAAGGAGATGATGAAAATAACACATTGCAAAGACACACACATAGAGAGAGAAAAGGAAAAATATCTGAACCTTACCACAAAATCACTCTTGATTTTACTAACATCATCAACCAACATGAACCCAATCTGGTTATGGCTAGGCATGTAAATGAGTCTGATTCAGGTTAGGCTGAAGTTTGGCCAATATTTTAAGTGGCTGATGAACTGAGCTAACCCATTCGTTAATAGAAACATGCAACATACTTATCCTAGCTAACATATGGGCAACCCCATTCCAATTCAAAACGAATTTCCAAATTTTTGAATCATCTTTAATTCATTTTTTTTATATTCTCCTTACATCTCTATTACCTATTGGAAGAGGCTTTCTATGACCAAGCCCACCACTTTTGTAACTTGACTCTTTCATAGCCAGAATATCATTGTAATATATTTCTTGTTTTAGTATATACTAGTAACTAGGCAAGTGCAATGCACATTCGAGGAAAAGAGGAGAGAAGTGCTAACAGAGTCCAGTTTGTTTAGAGTTGAATCAAAGAGTTCAATTTATTTAGGAGTCAAATTAATACAACCTATTTAAGAGTTTTATGAAAAGGGGTCTAACTTGATTGGAAAAGCATTAGAATGAGTGCTTGTGGTAATTAACAATAGGTGAGAAAACTAATAGGTTCATTAATATTTTTTAAAAAACAATAAATAGGAGGGGTATTCTCGCGTTGAAAAATGATAAATAAATTTAAGATGGAAGATTTCATGATTTCGGAACTATCATTTTTATATACAATATAAATATGTGGTTTACAATTTAAGGAGTTAAGGATTTTCTATTAAATAGGAAAGCAGCAGCATATATGTGACACTCTCAATTTTTAAAGATGTCAAGTTTATAGTAGGAAAGTGGAAAAAAAAAGTAAAATAATAAAATGAAAGAAAATTCAAATTGGCCAAACTCCGGCTACTTTATGCTTTCCCATTTATTTTAATTTCTAAGAGGAGAGAAGGCCAATGAACTCAATGTGTCTAAATAATCAGTTCTTAGCAAATAGAGATACTCTCACTTGCATTCAAGTGCTCAATGCTAATATACTAGCATTTGGCAATTTGCAATGCCACATGGAAAAGAAATTTTTTATTCATCCACTTTCTTTCCTTTCCCTCCTTCCCATTTTGATGTAGTTTCTTTTGAATTTCAAATTTTTATTCTTCTATTCTTTTCCCATTATCCATATACAATTAATCTAATTCTAAGATCAATTTTTTGTATTTTACCATTTTGGGACTATTAATGATAGCATTTATCTTTTTTCTTTTGTTTGCTCGACTCTTAATGGTAGTATTGATGAGCTAGTTATGCTCATTCATTAGTTTTTTCTTTTTCTAAGTAGAAAATAGGTTCCCCTATCATTCATTTCATTAAGAATTTGAAATGTAAGACAAAACGAGCTACAACATATAATGGTATTTGAATAAAGAAAAATCATTGGTTGTAAAACCCCGTCCTCAGTGAATTGGGCCTAGTCCATTTGACCAGCCCAACTGGAAAAGATTTAGCCCAAAAATGAAAAAAAAAAATTGCACGTGCTTGGCACGTGCGAAAAAGGAAGAAGACTTCGGATGGGAATCTTCTTCCTTCCAATCCCATCGGACATAATCCGACCCAAGGGCGGATTCCGGCCCCCTCCAACTCTATTTAAATCAGGAGTCTTCTTCCTCTTGATCCCATTGGATGGAATCTAACCCTGGGGTAGATTTTGTCTTCTCCCGACTCCTATTTAGAGCCTTCCCCCTCATCTCTCTTCGACCATATCGGAGAGCCCAAGTCCCCGATCAACATATCGTTGGAATCCTTGATTTTTCTCCGAATGTCGACCACTTCCAATGTCGTTGCCGCTACCCCACCATCAGCTCGGCAAGCCATAGGGTAAGAATTTGGCAAACTTAATTAGGCCCATCTCTCCCTTCTTCGGTCATGTGTTGGAAGCTTGATTTCTGAATGGAACGGAGGATCGCCGATATTTTGGCCGTAAAGTGGTACAACCCTAGTTTCTCCTATTTGTTGTTAAAACTAGGTCCTTTGTCTGCTTCTATTTTTCAGCGGGTTCCTCCATCGATGCTGCAGTCATTGCGGGTTTCCTCCGTAACTCCCCCATGATAGAATTACGGTCATGAGCCTGAGATACTGGCCACCGTAGTTTTGCCCTATTTCATGACTTGAAGGGGTCCGGGAACCCCTATTTTTGACCATCTTTGGCACTACCGAGCCGCCCAGCTTTGCCGCCAATGCACTTGTGGTGGCCGGGCCATAGGTCCCTAATCCCAGGCACCACCAGCAGTCACACTCTTCCTTCCTCTTCCTTGGTGAGAGAGAGAAGCTTCCTTTTCTTTTCTCTCTTTTCCCCATTCCTTTCTCTCTTTTATTTTTCTTTCTATCTAAACTCTCTCCAGAGTTGATTAGACCCCGTAAGTACGACTCTTAGTGATTTCTAGATTAACCTAAGTAAAGAAACCTGATCTAGGGTCATCGGATTAGCACCCAGCTCCGACCCTGATCCTTGCAAATACTATAAGATTAGTCCATCCATGATCTCTATTGAACCACCTATATTCTAGTCTAAGCATGGATGAGATGAATTCCGCTTTGATTGACCAACCAGATGTCGCAAACTTCCTCTTAGTCAGCCTACCTACGAGGGTATTGGGACTTAGAATTTTTAGTCTTAAATTAATCATGATTAAATTTTAATAAAATAATAATGTAATTTTGGATATTAGATTTTGAAGCGAGGATTCAGAATTAGTTGGATTGTCTGCTCGTTGTTCATGCAAAATAAGTAATGATCTACCTTTCTAGATTTTTTATTCGTATAATATTATTTTTACATCAAAGAAATTGTTAATTGATTATTGTGATTTATGAATTTTATGAGATGGTATTTTGAATGAAAAATAGATATGTAATTTAGAGTAATATTTTCTAGACTATTATTATATTGCTTAATGATCTTACATCGCATATGCATATTTTGATTGGATTATGATATATATGTTATTTTGTTAAAAGAACTTTGATATGTATCAGATTTGAACTCTCAACCTAACAATATTCTGGACCCTGTCAGTTAGGAGTTATGAACTGACACTTTCGATTATTATTGAGCTCATTGATTCTGTTTCTGGCCCTGCCATAAGGTATAAACGTAGTATTTCAGCCCACTCTGTAAGGTATAAATATAGTATTTTGGCCCACTCCGTAGGATATAAGTATGGTATTCTGGCCCACTCCGCAGGATATAAGTGTGGTTCTATTTTGACCTAGCCATAAAATATAAGTGTGGTCATAGTTTAAGGCTATTGAGCTAAATATGATTTGTTTGAATCAGATTTATGATTATGTATATAAACATTTAAAAGATATGGATTTTAATGGATTTGTGTTTTGAAATAGAATTAATTATGTCTTTATACTGATTCATTATAATTTGTATTTATATTTTATATTATTACATGAATTATCTAGTTAAGGTATTTATTACTTACGAGACTATCTATCTTATTATACGATTTCTTACCATTTTTTATAAATCCGAAGAATTACCTCGACTCGGAGATTTATCATGGGAGAGCGATTAGAGATAAGATTTTGATATTTTTATTTAGACTAAATTTTATTTTAGAGTTGATGCAAGATTTTAGAATATTATTAGTTTTGTAAGACTTTTAATTCTGTTATTTAATTAAAATTTGAATATTATTATTTAAATTATTTTTACTGGCAGATTATGATATTATGATAAGATGCCTTGCATGCTCGTAGGAAGAGTTCTCTATAAGTGTGCAGGGGTTGCCGTGAAACTCGGGTTGAAGGCGTGACATTACTATTGTGATTTAATTGTAGACAACCCTGGGGCATCCCCTCCCAAGCTCTTAGAGCTAAAACCAATACATGATCCTTCAAAGCTATGATGGATCTTCATCTAACTATTATCTGGACTTGGGTTTTGTAGCCTATCTATCTGAAAGTAACAAAATAGTTTTTTATTTAGTTAGGAGCCAAAATGGTCAAACATCCAAAAAGTTGAAGAATGGTATCCTTATTCTTCCATTTTTGTCACTCTATCCCACTAGGCTTGAAGTTTTAATAAAGCAACACTGATCATTAACATGAATAAGGGAATCTTAGAAGCAATATTTCTTTAGGATATAGGTCAGAATCAAAGCTTTCTAATCCATTTGTTGTACCTTATTTAGTTAAACATTTACTTCAGCACTTGGGTTAAATCACCTCTTTAGAAGGCAAAATAGATATTTTGAAATGTTGGAAGACAGTAGATGCGTTATCTTTTCTCCTCCTAACCCTTTTATGCCACTTAACCTAGGAATAATCCAGGCTATCTTCGACTGGAATAATCTTAACTTGAGTTTCGAACCAAGAGATAGTTGTTCTTTCTTAGCTACGTAAACTATTCAATCCCTTCTTTCTAAATAGTTTTGACCCCGTTAAAGTTAAATAAAATACCAAAGAGATAGTTTTTAGTTTATCTAAAAGTTTAAAGGTAACCCTCATTATTGGAAGATAATTGAGGTGTCCAAAAGTTGTGTGGCTGCATATGTATAGCCGAATAAAAGCAAAAAAAAAAAAAAACTTTGTGTTGGTTTATGAGGGAACCAACTGGGGCCTTACTCTTAAAAAAGGTGAAATAGTTTAGGCCCTATTTGGGGAAGCTTTTGGAGGGCCAAAAAATACTTTCTGGCCATCCAAAAGTACTTTTGGATGAAAAAAGGATGTTTAGTAAAAATTTCAAAAAGCTGTTTTAACTTTTCCAGAAAGCTGAAAACAGCTTTTCGGAAGAAGCTCCATTTTGGAGCTTTCCGCAAATGTTGTTTTCAGCTTTGTCGTAAAACTATTTTTTGACCAAAATACTCCTATTTAAAAGACCTTTTTCTCTCAAAATCCTCCATCTCACTGCCTCTTCCTCTCTCACCCTTCCCTCTCTCTCTCTCCCTCTCTATCTCCTTCTTCTTCTCAACGTCGTTGCCCCCTGTTCCTTTTTTTTCTTTGTTCTGGGAGGCAGCTCGTGGCTGCCCACGGTGGCAGCCACCACGCCGGCCACGGGCGCAGGTCGCGCTAGCTCGTGGAGCGGCCGGGCTCAGTCGTGGGGTGGCCGGGCCTCCGCCAGCCGCGGACCGCAGCGTCCCAACCGCGGGACCAGGAAGCTGTGGGGCGAGCTGCTTCGCCTTCCTTCCGCTGAGCCGGCCGCGGCGTTCCATCCGGCCGCAGCCATTCCAGCCGCAGGGAAGCCCCCATGGCAGTGGAGCTATGGGGCGGCGATGTCCGCCTGTGGTGATGGCGGACGAGCCGCCTCGGCTCCCTTCTGTCGAGCCCCCTCCTGCGGTCGCCGCGGTCCGATCCCCTTCTGGCGCTGCCGGCTCGCGGAGGAGAAGAAATGAGAAGAAGGGAAGAGAGGAAGGAACAAGAAGAAGAGAAGAAAAAAGAAAAGAAAAAGAAAAGAAGAAAAGAAGAAAATGAAAGAAAAAGAAAAGAAAAATAAATAAATAAATAAATGCATAAATAAATATGTATATAAATGAACAAATAAATAAATGAATAAATAAATAAATAAATAAATAGAATAAAATAAATAAATAAATAAATAGAATAAAGTAAATAAATAAATAAATAGAATAAAATAAATAAATAAAAAGGAAAATAATGAGTGAGTGGCAAATAATTTGATCTAAATAAATAAATAAATAAAAATAAATATTAGTAATTATTAATTAATTTTATCATTTAACTAAAAAATTTGTTAGAGAGATAAATGGTCATCAAAAGGGTAAAAAATTAATTTACACTAATAATTATAATATTTATATATTTTATTATTATATTATACTATAAATATAATATTATATTATATTATATCATAATACATTGATATGTTATATTAAATAATTTAATATTATATTAAATTATCTTATAGTATACAATGTTATTGTACTATATTATAATAATCTTATATTACATTACATTAATATTATACTATATCATATATTTATGTATTACTATATATTATATTTTATTATGCTTTGTTGTATAATACTAGTAATATCCTTTATGGTCATTTTGTCACACAAAAGTACTTTCTCAGTTTGTTTACTAAACATATGTTAAAGTGTCACATCACTTTATAAATGTAGTTACCAAACAGTAAATAACTTTTTCTAAAAGCTCTACATCAAACAGCTCTACTTCCAACAATTCTACTTCCAAAAGCTTTACTGCCAACAGCTTCCTCAAACAGGGCCTAAGTCTCCTTTTCTTCTCCAAGTTACTCCATTTAACCCAGCTAATTCGGATTTTTTTTTATTGAACCAAACAATGTTGGTGCATTTATGAGAGAGTTTTGGCTAACCCAATGTTTACTATCCTGTAACCCGCTGATTAAGTGACTTTTATCCTCCACTTTTAGCCAAACTAGACTTCTATATATATGGGGTTTGAGGATAAGATAAGGCAGTCCAAACTATAGCTCTTTAGTGGAGTTGTTCTAGTAGCACTAATTATTCAACTAGGTTCAAATACATAGTCGGACTTGATTGGACGCACATAACAAAAATATACATCTAATTAGATTTGTATATAATCTGGAATATGATAAAAAAAATGTCAGATATGAATACAAATATGAATTTTGAGGTTTTATATGCAGATTCAGGTAATCGAATGCCATTCTTTTATTTAGATTTGGATTTGGATACATGAATATCTGCAAAAACATAGAGAAGTATGTTATGGGTTGGATTGCCTAGCATCTATTTACTATAAAAAGGAAAAACTCTTGGAGTCTCCATACATGAGGCTTAATTTAAATCCTTTCTTAGACATTTACTATTTATGATCTTTTTTAAAAATAACTTTTAGAAAGTATATACATTGCACATGTTGCACTTTAGTTGACACATTCATAATGACTAGAGAGAGGGTTGCTAATTATATCAATTCTTCGTAGAAGATACTCGTGATCCTCCTTTTCTGAAAATATCTACATATCTAGATTTTGTAATCTAAATCAAGCTTCCACATATGTGATCATTGAAATTATAGTTAGATGCTTAAATCGTGACACTTTCTTATCATTTATGATTTATCATTTAGGGGTCTCTTTTTTTTAAAAGAAATATGAGGATGCCACCACTAGGGTTTGGACCTTGGTCCTATTCCAAGTAGATGGGCTTCCAAGCTGTTGAGCTAAGGCTAGTTAGCATCTTAGTTATCTTTATAAGCTTTGGCTCAAAAGGTTCAATTTGTATCCAAAGTAATAATCAACTTATTTTATTATCTATTAAGAAAAATAAAAATTGACTACTATCCAATTATATCTTTATATGTTGAATATGCATAAAAAATATGAATATACCATTCATTATCCAACCCTTCTCTGATCCACTATGAACCCTATTATCTTTTCTTTTTGTTGAGGATCTTTTTTCTGGTGGTGAGAGACCAAAGATGCCTAAACCTGAACCCAACCATCTTAATCTGTTCATTGAGTCGAAGTTTTATGAATTTAGATTGGACTTTAGCTTATAATCTTAATCTAACCCAAGTTGCATTTGGTTAGTGTTAAGCTAATACCAGTTGGATCCAATTGAACCTAGTCTAACATCAGCCAATGTAATAAAATAAAAACTTCCTGTTTATGCTTCACATATTATATATCTAAAATATTTAGCCTTAACAAATTATAACACTGTGTAAATGAACTCGATGGACATCCCAAACTTAAATATTAACCTAAAAAAGAAACCTTTGTCTGATCTTTACCTACATAATCCAACACAACCCAATTGACCTAAATCTAGTCTAACCCAATGCAATCTCAATTTATCTTGATATAGGTTTTGGTTGAAGAAATCTCAACTGGTTTTCAGGTCAGCTTGGGTTACGGCTAGCTCTCAACATGATAGAATCTATCTTTAGTCCCCTCAAGGATTTGTAGTATATATACAAATCCTTTCCATGCATGTCATGCAGATTGGCAAAAAATTATTTTGAAGTCCGGCGCCAATAGCCCATTTAGTAGTTCCAGATTTTTTTTGACTATGATAAGCTAATAACTCCTATAATTTGTTGACCTACTATAGGAATTTATCAAGATCACAACTTCCTTAATAAAATTGTTTTATTTAAGTTAGTATTTGGATTTTGAGCTTTCCTTTAAAACTCATACTTAATTCATAAGGCTAGATTTCAAAGTATTAACTATTCAGGTTTTGTACATAGGAAATTGACAAATTTCAAGTCTACTAACTTCACCCTTGCACACAGCATGAAACATTCGTCTACATCTGATAAATTTCGAACTCACTTGTAGAGGCCCTTCTACATCCACCATGAACAAATAGCCACCACAGCTGACTGCACCTCTCCAATCCATAATTTTGATCTCTCCCTAAGTGTAAATATTTGGAGAGAGAAAAGAAACTCCATTTCTCTTATCTTCTTTCCTCTCATGTTCAATAATTCTCCGCTTCAGTATATGATAAAATTATCTGCGAATCGGATTAAGTATAGTACATGTAACAATCTAGGACTTCATCCGAAAAACTAACTAGAAGATGTTATTTAGATTTCTTACTCTATATAAGTACCTAAGATCTGTCTAGTGTATAGCCAATATGAAACTAAATATATGTCCGTGCAGATCCTCACAATACATATTCCGTTAAAAATGTAACGCATGTTGTTCTTCATGAAAAAGCTAATATCATAATTAAATTTAATTACCTGCATTCGTAAGATTAGATCTGCATTGTGTCTCATCTTGAATCGATGCTTGCGGAAGTTCTCACGTGCTTCTCAACCTTAGCAAGCTCCTCGGGCGTACCCAAATTTGGATCAAACTCCCATACCTGTCTCCCTGCAAAGTTGTTGACCGTCCGGAGCATTGGATTGCCTCCCTCCCCAATTTTTAGCCTCCACATTTTTAATCAAAGGTTGTACCTACTAATTCAAAATGAAAGAACCACCCGTCGCATCTAAAATAATTTTAATAGCCTATGATGAACTATGCACAATACTTTTTACCATGTTATAACAAGTTTGATAGGTGATAAGGGCACAATTATTAGCAGTAGAATAAAATAAAGCCATGATAAGAAAAAAGAAGCAAAAATTATGGTTCATCATCATCTATGGTGCAATAAAAGAAGACGAATAGAACAATAGAACAAAAGAACACTACTAACTTCTTCTTCTTTTTTCTTCACCTTCTTCCCTCAATTCTAGCTCCTTGTTTGCTTGGAGTTCTGAAGATTGCCAGCAAGCTTCACTTATAGTGGAAGATTTACTAAAAAAGAATCAAACGATGCTGTCAATAATAATTTCTTTAAGTGAGCCATTTTTATGTAGTTGGAGGTATGGCAAATTAACGCAAGCATGCAGCAGGCAATATGTCAATTTATTTGTATTAAAAATAGAACTAACATAGTTGCCGGTCTATACACGTCTCATCACTACGTCCCTGCCATAAATGTCCACGCCTATATGGCCCGTGAACCAAGAATAGAATGTTGATGTGACCACTACAGTAAAAGTGTGAAAAGCCGACGCTTAAATGCCGACGCTAAGGGAAAGCGTCGGCATTTCCTGCTCCCGCGCCAACTTTTTCCGACGCTCTTGGTGAGCGTGGGAAATTTGAAGCATTGGACGACGCTTAAACGCGTCGTCGTAGACTTGAGGCTAAAACGACGCTTATAAGCGTCGCCAAGGCCCCTTAAAACGCAGCGCCCGACCCAAGCCCGCATTCTTGCCCTAGCTACTCCGATACCCCTTATTTTTCTCTCCGGCACTGCCCTTGCCTTCGTCTCCGCGCTGCTGCCCCATCTCCCTCCTCTCCGGCGGCTGAAAGCCACGAGTCGGACTTCCTTGACGCCAACGGCCACGTTCCAGAAGGCCTACCTCCTCTCCGGCGTCGACCGACCGACCCCATCGCGCGCTCCGCCCGAGGTAGTTTCTCCTACTCCATTCTCTCCCTCCGTCTCGCTTGTTCTCCTCCTTCTCCTCCTTCCTCAACACGCTCCTTCTCTGGCCTCTTCTTTTGTATAAGCCTTGATCGAGCTTCGTCCTCGAGAATCATACCAACTATGGCAAAAATATGTTTTAAGGGGATCGGAGCAGCTCAAACTAGGTTAGTGCCTCCTTTGTAATGGAGATGAGCAACATTTGATATTAGAGACATCAATATGTGCTGTAAACGATAAGCCACCTACTAAATTTTTTCTCTGCGGAGAAGATGGATTAGGATCGACAAGATCGTGCCTACTGTCTAGACTCTTTTCAGCACTTCTGGGTTACTAATAGATTTTTGCAGTAATTTTTGCATACTCAAATTTCTGGGCTACATAATTTGGTGCAGGAACGTAAACTGGCACACCTTTAACGACGCTTTTAGGCGTCGGCCTATAACCATAGTAACCAACCCTTCTCGCCGACGCTTATAAGCGTCGGAGTATGATAAACGGAACAACGCTTAAAAGCGGTCGGCATAGACCAACGACGCTTTTTTGACGCGTCGGGTTAAACCGACTCACGCCCACCTGCCCGACGTCTGACCCACGCTTTGTGGTGCGTGGGCTGGAAATTCGCCGATGCTTAAAAGCGTCGGTAGAGACCACAAAAAGCGCCGGCAGATATCCTTTCTTTTGTAGTGGACGTTCCTAAGTATTATACCCATGCTTCCCTCGCGCCCAGAATGTTGACGTGACATGCCTAATTATTATACCTCATGCTTCCTTGCCCCCAGATTGACATGACATATCTAATTATTATATCTTATGCTTCCTCACCTCCGAAATATTGACGTGACATGCCTAATTATTATATCTCATGCTTCCTCGCTATGAAATGTTAACGTGACGTGCCTAATTATCATACCACATAACCCCCCCCACCCCCTCTTGTGATGGTGCCTTTCAACTGCTTAGGATATATATAATATATATATATATAGGTAAATGATAATCATGATTAAAAATATTAATTGCTTTTAAAAAAAACGTGTTCCAAAATATTAATTACTTTGAAAAGACAACTTATTCTAGAAATATTAATTGCTTCCAAAACTCATCTTGTTTTAAGGATATTAATTACTTTTAAAAAATAGCTGGGAGAAAATATAATATTGGATTTTATTGATGGTTTCAAACTCAAGATTGATCATTTTGAGTAGTTGATAAAAATGTTGAATTTTACTAGTCCATGTTTGGATTTTAATTGATTCTGCTTTTTGGTTGAAATTTTAAAGTGGAAAAGTTATTAGTACAGTATTTATTAGCTATAATGGTGTATCTCCATTTGTTAATTGAAAATTACTGAAATAGCATCATGTCACCATAGGAGAGTAGGCACAAAAGCAATCATGGTGGTATGCACTGAACCTTGTCATTTCATTTTTATTCTCTCTTAATGGCCAGAGTAGGAAATGAAAAAAAGATTGAAGTATTTCTTTTCTCTCTTAATAACTAGTTACTTTTATGATTATTATTTTTATTTTCTCACTCTATTTAATATAATTGGATGGATATATTACATTAAATGAAAATTCCACTTTATTTCTTGGAAAAAAAAAGTAGTGAAGGTAGTTAAAGACTAATTAATATTCCTTAACTATCGCCCTGGGGCGATGGTTAGCGAGATCCATATATATATAATATATATATATATATACTTAGTTAACCTTCTGACCGTTGAATATAAAAAATATTTTATTGTTTGATAATTATATTTAAAATAGTATAAAATTTTAATAAGTATTTGGTAAAAATTTTAATAAGTATTTAGTAATAAGTATTCGGAACATCTAGAATTTTCATTTTGCTTCGGTAGCATTCCATACGGTATTTTTCACTTGAGAGCCTCCACCTCGAGTTTTCTCAAGATTAACTTCGATGGGTTCGTTTTGGACGGAGGTACGTGGAGCGGTGCAGATTTTGTTATTCGAAACTCGTCTGCCAAGGTCGTGGCTGCAGGGGCAGTCAGTTCTTCGACATTTCAGTTCTAGGTGCGGAGTTGAGGGCCGCCTGAGTGGGCCTTCGTCACGGTCGGTGTGTTTTACGGCCAGTTCCATTATAATGAAAGGAGACTCGGCTATGATCATTAGTTGGATCTGGAAGGCCCGAGGGGGTAATGGTTGTGTCCACCCTTTGTTCCAAGATATCTGGACAATGGTGAGGGACGAAGGGCCTTCTAGGCTAAGCATATTTCCGTGAAGCTAACGGGGATTGCTGATTGGATGGCTAGTTATGTAGCCAGTCATCTAGTAATATCTTGGGGTTGGAAATAGGAAATTGCCCCCGACATCCGAGATATTTTATTTTTTGATTTGTTGGGTATATCCATACTCGTAGGTATGGCCACTCCGTCTTAGCAAAAAAAAAATATTTTTGGTAAGACAAAATAATCATAAAGAATATTACATAATTATTCAATAAAGCATAATAAATAATATTAATATATAAATATATAATATAATATAATATTACTAAATGCAATATAATATTATTCTAATATAGTTATATAATATTAATATTATATCATAATAATATAATATAATTTGATATTATATAACTAAAATATCAATGTATTATGATATAATATATATTATATTATATTATATTATTTTACAGGTATAATATAATATTTTAAAATAATTTTTTAGAAAAGAAATATAATGGCACATAATGAAACAACCGCCCTTCACATCTCAAACAATTTCAATAACTTTGAACTACATGTCAAAAAACAAAGGGCAAAATACTTTTTTACTATGTTATAACTAGTTTGATACATGACGAGGGCAGAATTATAAACAGTAGAATAAAATAAAGCCAAGAAAAAGAAAAAAAAATTATGGTTCATCTTCATCTTCAGTGCAATGAAAGAAGACAAAATAGAAACAAGAACAGAGGAATACTACTAACTATTTTCTTTTCTTCTACCCCTTTGACACCGTCGGAGATGGGTTTATGTGGTGGACTCAGATGGAAAGGCTGATATTTGCTCTCTCTTTTTGTTTTCTTAAGTGGTAGTTAGAGTTTTGATTGATAGAAGGATGAAGGAAGAAGAAGATGATGATGATGAAGAGATTGGATTTTAAGGATGGCAGCCAAGTTAAGGAAGTGGCGAATAATTGGACTAGGGCTAGAGTTAAGGCGTGGTAATGATGGATGCAAGGAAAGATGTAGAAGATAACTAGATTTGATTGAAAGAGTCTTACCTTCACACAAGAATCCGGAGTTGGCATGAAGAAGAAGAAGGAGTCTCACCTTTCCAACTTCTACCAATGAAGAACCTCAGGGTCTCACCTAGGAAGAAGGAACTTTTGAGTCTTACCAAAAAGAGGAAGAAGAGCCTCACTCTCTCAATCTCAAGAGCAATTGAAAATCAAATTAATTCTACCTTTTTTCTTCAACGTCCCTCCATTAAATAGATGGGGCGTTGGAACAAAATAGAAAATTAATCTTATGAAAAAAACTCAGATAAAGACTTATGACTAAACTGAAACACTAAGGACTAAAGGACTTCTAACCAAAGTAGGATTTGACCAAGTCAAGGAACCAAGTAAAGACTCCTAATCAAAGTAGGACTTTGATAGTCAATCCCATAAACATCTCCACACCTAAGACTCTTCACACCATGGATCCTAATGAGAATAGGACTTTTCCTATGCGGATGGACACATCATCACATCCTCAATTGGGTCCACACAAAGTGATTTGGGTTGACTCAATTACAACTCAATTACATGGACTCAATCCAGCAAATACAATTCAACAATTACAAATCCAAAAGAATAACTCAAATAAACCTAAAAAGGACTCAATGTGATCTAATATACCAAATTAAATAGACTCAATCCAATGTAATTAAATACTGGAAATCATGAACTCAATGTCTTTTCAGGCACACCCAAGAAAGGATCCAAACTCGACATACGTCCATCATGACTCGGGCTTGGGCTCCTGCATCACCCTTCTTCCTTGATACTAGCTCCTTGTTTGCTTGGATTTCTCAAGATTGTCGACAAGTTCCATTTATAGTGGAAGAGTTACTGAAGGAGCACCATTCGATGTTGTTCATAATAATTTCTTTGAGTGAGCCACTAGTATGTAGTTGGAGGAATGACAAATGCAACTATCTATATGTCACGTTACCTATATTAAAACTAGAATTAACATAGTTGACGGTCTAATTAGCCATTGTTGACGCAGCATAGAGCTTTAAGCATAGTCATTGTTTTCGCAAAATCCACGTGGGGATTGGGGAAGTAGAGATTATGTCTATATAGAGCAATTGGAAGTAGAGCTTTTTTGAAGTAGAACATTTATAAAAAGTTGTTTGCTATTTGATAACTACATTTCTAAAGTACTGTAGAACTTTACATGTATTTGCTAACAAATTGAGGAAGCATTTTTGGCATGACAAATATAAAAAACATTGCAGAGTCTTATACAACAATATTTTTTTCTAATTATTATATTTTATTATTGGTATTTTGGTCCAAAAAAAATTATAACTCAAAAAAGTTTTCCAACGGGGCCTAAAAGTGCTTTTTTGGAGATGGAGCTTCTTCCAAAAATTATTTAGCTTAGCTAAAACAGC
Source organism: Phoenix dactylifera (assembly GCF_009389715.1). Lineage (NCBI taxonomy): Eukaryota > Viridiplantae > Streptophyta > Magnoliopsida > Arecales > Arecaceae > Phoenix > Phoenix dactylifera. The sequence continues at coordinate 235,768 of NW_024067788.1, read as the reverse complement.
TTCTCAAAATTTTATCAAAACTTCTATTTCATTTAAAAGTACTTTTGGAGGGGTGGAAAGTGCTTTTTAGTCACCAAAAGCTCTGCCAAATGGGCTAACTAAAATGAGATGAGAATGGGTAGGGTGGGAGGCCTTATTGCTTCTGTGAGTGGATCATGTGGTCAGGCTTGCAGTTTTTGTAATCTCGTTCTTATTATAAATATGCACCTCGATGCATTATTCTAGCAACCGACGGATGTGATAGGATGCATGCATGGCACTCGGGTTGGTAGATGAGAAAAATAATATTCTGTGTCAGTTGGGCCACGTGATATGGTTGCGTAGCTTGGTAGCATATGACAAGGTTTGGCTTTTTTTCTTTTTTTTGGTGTGTGTCATCTACCAACCTGAGTGGCCGTGCATCGCCAATCACGGCCGCCAGTGCTATAATAATGCATCGAGATGTGAGGATCTAGTGTGATTTTGATGTTTACAAAGCCATTGAGGTCAAATGGAAATACTAATGCTTTCAATTCAATTGATCTAATACATAGTAAGTAAGGAAGAAAGATTTGATACATTCTTGATACGCTTTGCTTGATATATTTAAATGAACTTTCACCATCTAAAACAAATTATATTGGAAGAACTTGAGGAAAGAACTAATTTAGAGTTTAATATACCTTAGAGTCAAGTTCTTTTGATTGAAGCTTAACTCTGTTTACATGCTTAATGAGCTTAAACTTTAATGTGCCAAGCATCCTAAGAAGAAAGAAATGATTTGCAATGTTGTTACTTCTTTATATGTTTAATGTACAGATCTAACCTAAAGATGCAAAAAACAGGGTTAGAGTCGACCCAGAAGATGGAGTCGACCATGGCACAATTTGGCACACTTTGGCACATTCTGGCACAAATGGTAAGATCTCGGGTCGACCCTAAAAGCTCGGGCCGACCCCAGAAAAGCTCGGGCCCACCCCAGCCATCTGAAAATACAGCCTTCTGGAATTTACTGAGAGGGCCAACCCAAAGTTTTCTTGAGCCGACCCCAGGTGGAGCCGACCCAGGAAACCTTGAGTCGACCCAGTGGAGCCGACCCCAAGAAACCATAAGCCGATCCAGGTTAAGAACTCAAAAAAAATATATCTCTGGAATCCCTGAGATGGCCGACCCCACTGTAGCTTGGGTCGACCCCACTGTAGCATGGGTCGACCCCAAGAAAGCCTGAGTCAACCCCAGCGGAAGAGTCATAAAAACAAGCTTCTGAATTTCTGAGAGGGGCAACCCCAGATTAATGAATAGTGACTTGAGTCAACCCGAGCAGAATTGAGGTCGACCCGAGCATGATTGACAGCATAACGGCTAGTTGTGCAGAAGTATTTTTTGGGCTTCCAACGGCTATAAACGGCTAGTTTCTTCAATCCAATGGCTAGAAGGACTATTTGGAGGTTGGAGAAGTATTTAAGAGCCACCATTCATCAAGGGAAGGCATCTTGGTGGAATAAAAAGTGCATTCAAGAGAAAAGCCAAGTTTAGAGAGATTCATCTTTTTGCTTCATCCCAAATTCAAAAGAAGTATGTTGAGCAGAATTCAAGTGCCTTCAAGAGCTCAACCAATACATTAAAGAGTGAAGCAATCTCGGCAAAGAAGAGAAGAGAATCTACAAAGCGATAATTATTTTCTTATCTCTTCTTTTAGTGCATAATTGTCTATTTGCTCATTTAGAAGCTTTAAACTTTCTTTCTATTTTTCTTTGTAAGGTTGTTGGTGAGCTCGTAAAACCAACGGTGTAGGTTGTTGGTGAGCCCGTAAAACCAACGGTATAGGTTTGTTGGTGAGCCCGTAAAACTAACGGTTAGGTTGTTGTGAGCCCGCAAAACCAACATAGGTTATTGGTGATCTCGGAAAACTAAATTGTAAAGGTTTTGGATTATGAGCCCGGAAAACAATCCAACTGTAATCCAAAAGATTATAGTGAATTCCTAAGGAGAGGCTTGGGGAGTGGACGTAGGTGCTTGGGGTGCACCGAACTACTACACATTGTCTTGTTTGTGTTGTGCTTGTTCTCGTATTTATTCTTGTTTTATATTTGATTCTTGTTCTAGGATAAGTTCGCACAAGTAACTTAAGAAACCTTCCACCGCTCTTAATAAGAAAATTTTTAAAGTACCAAAAATTTAGAAAAACCGAATTCACCTCCCTCTTGGGTTGTCATCTTGGGCAACAAGTGGTATCAGAGCAGGTGCTCTATAATTTCTTACCTTGTGATTTTGACCTAACTATCAAAGAGCCAAAGATCATGACAACTCAAAAAATAGTTTTTCAGGAGATGGACAATTAATTGATAGACCTCCACTATTTAATGGCATAAACTACACATATTGGAAAGCAGGAATGTGCATTTTTATTCAAGCACATAACTATGATTTATGGAGTATTATAGTCAATGGGCCATATACAAGCACTAATCATGATAAGCAAATGGCTCAACAAAATTCAAAATCCATGAAGCTGTTATATTGTGCATTAGATGAGAATGAGTTTAATTGCATATCTGCTTGCATAACTGCTAAAGACGTATGGAATATGCTAGAGACTAAATATGAAAGCACTAACATTTTTAATGAATCTGAAATTAGCTCTGAAGAAGATGAGAGGCAAGCTGATATTAAAAACCTATACCTTGTGGCACACAAGGATGAGGTATGTATTGAAACACAAAGTGTCTCCTCTTCTGAATATGAAGTATATGATAAAATTGAAAATGATTTTACACTTGATGAGTTATATGATGCATTTCTTGATCTAATGAAAGAACATAAGAAACTCATTTATAAAAATAAGAACCTGAAGAATGAAAAGAAAATCCTAGTAAATAAAAAACTGAAACTGTCTAATTATTATGAAATACTAATTAAAAAAAACATACTAATGAAACTAAAATCTTAATTGAGAAAAATAAAGAACTAAATCAAAAAAACCAACTTCTCACTGAAAGCCATGATAAACTTAAGAAAATAATGAATTGCTTTCAGAAGATAATAGAAGATTAACTAAAGAAGTTGACAAATTGAAATCTGTTGTTGAAAGATTTACTTTCAGCTCTGAAAAATTGAACCTAATGATAAATAATCAAAGAGATGAATTTGATAAAGTTGGATTGGGATATCAACCTTGATACACCCAAAAATCTTTCAAGAATATGTTTATTAAAATAGTTTCTTCTTATAATGCTGATAAACAGGAACAAAAACTAAGCAAAATCTCTTCTGTTATTTCTAAATCTGTACATTATAAATTTGATGAACCTAAAAGGCAAAAACGGAAAACTGAAGGTTTATCTACTACTCATGTTAAATCTATGTTTGTTAAATTTAACAAGAGGATGCAGAAATACACTCCTTGTAATCCTAAAATCTGCAAGCCTATGGACAAAATAGCTATTAAGAAAATATGGGTTCCAAAAGGAACAATAATAGCTAACCTGCAAGGATCCAAAAGAGCTTGGGTTCCTAAGTTGAAAATCTGAATATTTTCTGTAGGTGTGTCTAGCACTCAAGGCTCCAACAAAAGATATTAATTTGGACATTGGATGCTCTAGACATATATTAAAGAATGAAACTTAAAATATACTTAAGAAAAGTAATTGAAATAAAAAGAATAATGTAATTAGTAATCCTTGCATCTCATCATTCTCTTTGCCTTAGTATCTGATTAAAACATGAATTGCAGGTATTAATCAATTTTGTGATATAGATAATATTTTTAAAAATATAATCAAATCATTTCATTTTATAGTATGCTTTACTTACTGTTGGATAAGTTGCTAAATAATTAATCAATTTATTAAGAATAACTCTATGAATTCTCTATATGCTTGATTGAGAGTTTTTATCCATGGCATTATCTTTTATTGATCATAGACATGAGAATGTATACTTGGTATGCCTTTGAATACCAAGATTAAAGAAACCACTTTTGGCATATAAAATCAACTCATGCTAGTATGTACTTCATCTCAAAAGACCTTGTTATTGGCTTACTTAGATTAATTTCTGCAAGGTCAAAGTTTGCTATGCATGTCATATAGAAAAACAAACTAGAATCATTTCTAAATCTGAAAACATTGTTTCCACCTCTTAGTCTTTGAAAATTCTCGACAAGAACTTATTTGGATCTCTAAGATAGTGAACCTAGGAGATAAGCTTCTTAATTCTGTAATTGTGGATGATTTCTTAAAGCTAACGTTGGTTTTATTTTTGGCACTTAAATTAAAATATTTTCTGCTTTGGCACAAACTTACAAAAGGTTTCAAATGAAAAAGGTTTGCAAACTATGAAAATTCATGGCATAGCTTTGAAAACCAATTTGTTGATAAGTTTTGTACAGAAAATGGTATTGAATATAATTGTTCTTGCACCAAGAACATCATTGCATATAGGGGTTATAAAAAAATAAAAAATAGAACCCTTGAAAAATTTGTGTAATAACAATGCTTTGTGATAGTAACTTGCTTAATTGATTTTAATTAATGCTATTATTACAGCTTGTCATATTATAAGGTTTCTATTATTAGATCTATTTTTGAAGAAAACCCCTTGTGAACTCAAAAAAAAGGGAAAATCAAATGTTGCACCCTTTCATGTTTTTCAGTTGTACATGTTATGTTCTCAACAATGAAAGATATGCCAAATCTGATAAAACAATTATTTCTTTGGATATTACTCTTCAAGCAATGCATATAGAATATTCAATGAAAAGATACTAGTTGTAGAAATATCAATTCATACTATTTAAAACTAGATCTTTTATTGAAAATATAGTTTACATTTTGATTCTATGTAACAATCTGAATTTTGATAGAAAAACTGTTTAAGATAATTTGATTAAAACTTAGCTAGCATGTCTTATTGATAATTATCTTAAGCAAATAGCATCTAAGCTAAATTGATTCTGAAAATAAGAAATTGATTTGAACTTGATGAATCTTCCTATTGCCTCACATGCTTGTCCTTGAACCATCTTGGTTAATGAAACTATCTCTTTAGTTCAAGTGACATGTGTTTGCTTATATTTAGGCAATCTCTTAAGTAAAGTGACTCAATATTCAATTATTGTCACATCTTATGTTGAGTCATCTAGTTAAGAAATATGTTGTTGAATGTTTTGCATCTTGAAGAAACTAATAACTTTTCTTCAAGAAAGAAAAATATTTTATTAATAATGCAGGATCCTTGAGCAAAAAAATGAAAGATTTCAACTTGAAGGACACCTCCATGTAAGATACAATAAGCATTCACATGCAAACAAGAGAGGGGACCTTCTTCAGCCAAAAGTTTACACATACGAAATCTAGTAGGTATTTGACTTAAAGAATGTAAAATGAATCGGTAATTTTAGATACCTCTCTCATAAATTAGCTGAACAAAGTCAATAACTTAAATCTTATTGTGGCATGATTAAGTCTTTAATTATTAATTTCTTGATATCATGTCTATATATGTATTGATTGACTTATGCTTTTAGAAATTGTTTCATGGTTTGTCCAAACTAAAATATATTTTTGCCTATGTCATAACCATGAAATACACAAGTTAATGCTTAAAATTTTAATTTAAAATAACTTGTGAGAAGCTATGAATCCTTGAGCATAATGAAAATGTTGTTTGCATGATATACATCTATATGATATATTAGATTATTTCTTTATTCTGCTCTTTCATGTAAATTACTTGAGAATAACAAAAAGAGAGAGATAAAGAAAAAAAATAAACATTATTTAAGTGAAGTAAAAGCTAAGTAAAAGCAAAAACTCCAATCTTAAGGAAAGCAAAACAAGCATAATATATTCGGCATATTTGTGAGACTTGTGTGAGCATTCTTTTGGAAGGGATAACATCCGTAATTAATTACATGTAAACAGAAAAAGTTTGAAGTGAACATTTTTTTTAAAAAAAGGAACAGTTTAACCTTTCTATATTGCTCATCATAGGGATGGTGTCAATGGAGAGGCTAGTGGTAGTATCCGGCACTATTTGACCCAACTATTCGGTGTAGGACATATTAGGGATGGCATAAGAGGGAGGCTAGTGGTAGTACCTCGTGCCCTTCCAACTCCACCGGATATGGAGCAAATAGAGTATAGAGCATAGAAAAGTAAAACCAAAAAAAATGAAGATCAGAATGTTCACTGAGTGCTTAAAGGAAGAAATTCAAAAATGAGAAAATGAATGACAAGATAAATGAAAGTATATAAGAAACTTGTGAAAAGCCAAATGAAGTTTCGATCACTTGAAAACACACCTTAAGGATAAAATCAGTATAGAATTATATATAAATAGGAAGAGTTTATTTGAAAAGAATTGATTTTAATCCTTGACATGCTTGCTCTTAATGTTTTAATACATGATGTTATGACTTAATGCATATTATGTTTTGCATGTGACATGATGTTTTGAATTATGTGTTTTAGTGAATATATTCTGAAAAATAAAAGAAAAGAATAATCTGAATTTGCAAATTAGGCAGAATGAATTATTTCTGAATTATCCTTCATCTTGCCTAACATTGGTACATAATAAATTGCTCTAATTTGTACCAAAATTCAATATTAACTACAAAGATTCTGAATGTGCTATAATATTTTGGAAATATATGTTTTTAATCTTAATGATTTAAGATAAAAACTACAATTTAAAAAAAAAATTGTGATGAATTAGTTGTTTGCTCCGATAGACATTCTTTCTTATAAGTGTACTAAAATTGGTCTAAGTGATGTGTTTTCATGATTTGATGCGAACAAATATTTCTAAATATATAATTTTAATATTTAAAATGATTTATTGTGCTTCATATATAACATCTGCTGAGAAACTATGACATTAAAATTTGATAAATATACACTTGAATGATCTTTATATATTTTTTCTGCATAATTAATTACTTCTATAATTAAAAGGAAAAGCTATTTATTAAGAAGAAAGTGAATGATTTAAAGCTTAATATTTTAACTTACTCAAGTTTTCTTAAAAAAAAAATGTAATTGATACTAAAAAAAATTTGAGCTTCAAAAGAAATATTTTTTAATTAATATTTCAGTGCATACTCTCAAAAATTAAGAGGAAGCATAACTTTTTCTTGAAAGATTAAAAAGGGTGATTGCTGTAAATTTTGAAAAGCTCTACCACTCTATATTTTTGATATCATAGAATTTCAGCTTATAGTTAAAATCTAAAATTCAACAAAAGAAAAAGAATGATTAAAAAAAAAAGAGGAATGCATCTTTTGAAGGAGAGCTTTAGATATTCAATCTAAATGTGGTCTGTATCTTATTCAAAAGTTACTTATATTTGATGCATACCTTGAATATTTTTTGTATTCATTATCATTCTTGTAAATTTCTGAACTTAACTGCTTTAACTTTCAAAGCATGAATAGATCTCAAGAAGCTAATTTAAATGAAAGAGAAATGAATTTTCTTAAAAGCTAATCATTAAAGATTACGCTAAGTAAATTTGGCAAAGGACTTTTAGTATGCTTTTAATGTCTACTTAGTTTCAAATTGATATCAATTTAAGCATATTTTGGTATTGACTTTGTGCTTTATTAAATATCTTTTGAAAGTTGGATTTTTTTTGCACTTGATTGGAAAATTAAATGAAAGATTCCATCTACATTTGATTTGAAAACTATCTTTGGAATCTATATTTAGAGATCTCTTCTGGCTCGTATGTCTCATTTTTAAAGCCAAATGTTCATGCTTGATTTTAATGATATTGCTGTGAAATAAAAGAATTTTAAAAGAATGGTATCAAATTTGATGTGATCTTTCATAATTTGAAGCTACCTTAATTGGCCTCCATTCTATACTCATTATCTTGCCCTGACATTATTGCCTTGAGTCACATGATTCATATTCTTGCAATAATCTGACATGCATTGAATAAAATATTGTCTTGTGCTTAATGTTTCATTTTTGTAACCTTTTTGATGTTGTCAAAACGAAAGAGAAATATCTAAGTATATGCTCATAATACTTATGCCTTGAATTGAATTATAAATCAGTTTAGATTGAAATAATGTTGATTATGTTAAAGCATTAACTCTAAAAGCATTATCATGAAGTGTGTTCTTAAAGTGTCTCCTAGATTATGTATTTGTTTTGACTTGTGTTTGCTTTTTGTGGTAGTTTGTGCTTTTGGCATAGATGAAATACAATGCTCCTCTTGAGCTATGATCTTTGTGATTGTCATTACAATGCTATCCATTTCATTATTATTCATTCTTTTTGATGATGACAAAAAGGAGGAGAAAAATATAAGAGAGAAACTAGAAGCAAATTCTACAAAAAAAACTGTATAGGAGAGAAAATATAGGGGAGAAAATATAAAAGGTATATATTGCATACTTAAGGGGGAGACATGTATTATATACTTAAAGTGGAGACATGTCCCAAAAAAAAAAATCTAAATTCTGGCACATAATAATAGAAATTTTTCTTGCCTCGATACATGACTTGAAACCCTTGCTTTGACTCAAAACTTTTAAAAATTTTGTTTGAATGAAATACAAGAGTAAGGGGGAGCAAAGCTAAAATTCATTTGGCATCTATTTGGATAAGATAGGGGGAGCTTTTGGTTCATTGATACATTCCCTAAATTGGACCATCTTGACACTTTTACACCAAAAGTATTTTCCTATACATTAAACCTTACTTCTCACATGAATATCAATTTGCTTACACTCAACGTTTTGTAATCATCAAAAAGGGGGAGATTTAATATCCTAGTGTGATTTGATGTTTACAAAGCTATTGAAGTCAAATGGAAAATACTAAAATTCAATTGATCTAATACATAAGTAAGGAAGAAAGATTTGATACATTCTTGATACGCTTGAATATATTTAAAAGAACTTTCAAGAACACATCTAAAACAAATTATATTGGAAGAACTTGAGGAAAGAACTAATTAGAGTTTAATATACCTTAGAGTCAAGTTCTTTTGATTGAAGCTTAACTCTGTCATTTACATGCTTAATGAGCTTAAACTTTAATGTGCCAAGCATCCTAAGGAGAAAGAAATGATTTGCAATGTTGTTACTTCATCTATATGTTTAATGTGCAAATCTAACCTAAAGATGCAGAAAAACAGGGTTAGAGTCGACTCCAGAAGAGATGGAGTCGATCCTGGCACAATTTGGAACACTTTGGCACATTCTGGCACAAATGGCACAAATTGCCCAGATCTCGGGTCGACCCCAGAAAAGCTCGGGCCGACCCCAGCTTCAGCTATCTGAAAATACAGCCTTCTGAAATTTACTGAGAGGGTCGACCCCAAGTTTTCTTGAGCCGACCCCAGGTGGAGCCAACCCTAGTGGAGCCGACCCCAGGTTAAGAACTCAAAAAAATATATCTCTGGAATCCCTGAGAGGGCCGACCCCACTGTAGCTTGGGTTGACCCCACTGTAGCATGGGTCGACGCCAAGAAAGCCTGAGTCGACCCCAGCGTGAAGAGTCAGAAAAACAAACTTCTGTATTTTCTGAGAGGGCCGACCCCATTGTAGCAGGGGCCGACCCCACTATAGCAGGGGCCGACCCCAGAAAAGTTTGAGCCGACCCCAGATTAATGAACAGTGACTTGAGTCAACCCGAGCAGAATTGGGGTCGACGCGAGCACGACTGCTAGCATAACGGCCAGTTGTGCAGAAGTAATTTTTGGACTCCAACGACTATAAACAGCTAGTTTCTTCAATCCAATGGCTAGGAAGGACTATTTGGAGGTTGGAGAAAGAAAGCCACCATTCATCAAGGGAAGGCATCTTGGTGGAATAGGGAAAGGGCCGTCGGAGGGCATTGGTGGGGTGTCGAAGGGGGTTGAAGAGCTGGAACAAAGGCTCCGCCCTCCAGACCCCTATTTCCGTCGAGGCCCTCCGGTGCCCTTCGGTGCCCCTCCAGCACCTTCCAGAGGCCTCATGCAGCCCTCACTCCCCCTCACTCTCCCTCCTCCTCCCTCTCTCTTTTCCTCTCTTTTCTTCTGCCTCTCCCCCTCATACTGGTTTCTCGTTTTGAATGTCGGAACCATCTCAGTCCGTCACCGGCACGGCTCGGTACACCCCGAATCGGGCGGTTCGAGATAGTTCCGCATTTCTTGATTAGAATACAACATTAAATGTAAAAATCATACATAGAACACAATTGGTTATCATGATAACATAGTCCATAATTGATACAATAACATCAACATCCAAAATCTCTATCGTTTGATCATTATTCAAAACTGGGGACTACAATCTTTACTCCAAACATTGACATCAATGTCACAAAAAAAATTCATAAACCGCTATTTAAAACTCTACATTAATAAGAAAGAAAAAAATTCTTGTTCCCGCAATATAAGAAGTATCCCGGGCATATTTAGGAAGCATTTGGAGCCTTTTTCTTAAAAAAAAAAGTAATGACATACTTAAAATAAATATTTGCCGCATTCTAATGTATTTGGCAGGTGTTTCTGTGTGATATATTGAAGATGGATATTATAGAAAATGTGAGGTATTCAAGTTTCCTGGATAAAGAAGGACTTTTGCATTAGAGAGAGCAAATTGATGCAATGTAGATTACATAATAAAATTTCTTATGTGAGTTTGTGATTTTCTATTTTTATATCATTTTTCATATGCAACTTTATCTATAACACTATTTATGGCATTAGGGGTTTAATATCATTACATGGGCCCTAACTCATGGAAAATTAAGAAAAAAAGAGCATGCTAGAAGCCCCACCTAGCTTCACGTGCTTTTCTATTGGTTGAAACAAAACCGTCCAATATATAAGAAATGCAACCAATCATGTTCCAAAACTACCCTTTTTTTTCTCTTTTATTTACTATTTAGTTCTGTCCTATCTCTCTTTTGCTTTAGGACTGGAGTATGGAACCATCCCAAACCTAATCTTCTAGTAGTATGAAGCTCTAGGGGCTGTTAGTAGAGAAGGTTTGAAGATTACTGAGTTAGTCTTGGCTTAATCTGTGAAATGGCCCCTCCTTTTACTCTAAGTAGATTTGAGCATCTATATTGTTGGTGCATGTTTGGGCCAAAAGGTAATATTCTTAAGCCCAAGCTCGGCCTACCCGACCTCGAGCCTGCAGACCAGAGCCTGAGCCTAACCTAAGGAAAAAAAAAAAGTTCTTGCACCTGAACACACCTGATCCAACAATTGGATCAGTTAGGTTTGGTCAGGCTTGGTCCGAGTCAATTGGACTAGGCCTGATTACCCAGACCACGACTAAACAAGGGATGGAAGAGGAGGGAGGGGGAGGGAGAGAGGGTGATCTGGTTAGTGGGGGAATATACAAGATTAGGAAGGGGAGGAGGGGCATTGGACCAAAGGAGGAGGAGGGTGAGAAGGAGAGAGGAGGTGCAGGGGCATTGGCAAGAGCACAAGGCTCAAGAGGATAAGCAAGTTTAGATGGAGAGAGAGAAAGAGGAGAGAGAGGAAGAGGAGAAAAAAGTGAAGGAGATAAACCTACCTCTCTCCAGATATGGTGATGCTCATGCCTGCTAGTCGAGGAGCAGGTGGTGGGAATGGTGCGACATCAGTTGGAGGAGAGGCGGAGATAAGAGGAAAAGCCTATGGGTAGCTCCTACATTTTTTTAATTTTAAATCTTGAAATAATTTATGAATATAATATTTATTAAAAATTATATAATATGTATTTGAATATATGTATAAAATAACTTGCTAGGTTAAAAACTACCAAACTTGAGCCTAACTTAATTTTAAATCAAGCCTAAATTTCTAGGTTAGGCTTAGGCATTAAGCCGAAATCCTCATTCGAGCTTCATTAAAATCAGGCAGGGTCAAGCAAACCAAATGGGTTAGCATGGCTACTATAAACCTTACATCTCACCACTGAGGTAGTAGCACGATGGAAATGGGGCTTTGATTCCACCAGAGTGGCCCAGATTCGAAATGCACGGGCGTCGATGAAATGTGGGGACCGGATGCTCTCCGCTTGGTTTGCCCGGTGGAGTCGCTATCTGGTCTGCCAGATGCTTAGGTGGTGTTGGTGTGATGTACTCACACATGGATTTCCACGGGTAGGGAAAGGTATGAGTAAATTTTGTCTACCTGCATCGAACATTCTCCAGCGCAGTGGGTGGGGCAGTGGGGTTACTACGCGGGTGAAGTTCTCCTCACCCCCCCTCTTCTCTTTTGTTTACCAAAAAAATAAACCTTACATCTCTAAATAAAGAATATAATATTACTAGTAGAAAAACCAATATAAAAGTGAACAACATAGGCATAGCATGGAAGCCCAATCAGCATGGGCGTGGATGCCGCTATCAGTTTATTTAGTGGAACCATATTATGTGAGGGAAACTTATTATGGTTGAGTCCTTTGATTGTGTTGTTTCCTTTTCTTTCTTAAAGTGGGTGGGCCCTGATATCCCTATTGGTGAGGCAATATGAAAGATTGAGGAGTTTTGTTAAGGTTAATAAATTTTTCTTTAGTAAGGTTAATAAGTTTTTCTTCTAAGGCAATGAAAGACTGTGAAGTTCTTTAAAGCCTCCTTACTATGTTTGATCTTAAATTAGGAAAAAAAAAATAAGTTTTTGGTAAACTTTTCATAAGTTTCCTTCTCAAAAATCGGATTCGAGCCAATTATGTCTTAATTTAAGTTAGAAAGGTTGGGCTTTTCTAAATAAAATACTAGAAAGTTGCTCCATGGGCTTGATGATACTATTCACATCAGATAGCTTATTATTGTTGGCCAGATTGTATCTGTGTTTCGCTGACCAGGAGAAGAGGTCTGGAAGTAATGTGTAAAAACTTCCTCCTTAGGCGGATATTAATTATAGAGTAACCAGAAGACAGCATGCTTGGTCAACAAGCACATCATTGGACAGCAAAGTCAATATATGACAAGTGAAAACGTTGGGTCCACTTCTGATGTTAGATAATTTAGCACTTTTGAGGTTTGTTCACTTCTGCGATTGGGTGCCTTTCAATTGCTAATTCTAACATGAATCTTTTATATGCACGTTAGGTTGCAAATTATTTATTGTTATGCGATATTTATGCATTCTAATGATTTCAGAAAAAGCAAAACAAACCTTGTCTAGGGCACTTAAACTTTATAATGCTATCTTATTTCCTGCAAAACAAAAATTTAAACAAGAAGATATGGTAGAAAATCCGAAATCAGAATTTGGAAGCTGAAAAAGGCCTAGAAGAGTGCTCGAGACGTATCTATTCATACTCATTGATACCCTAGGCATGTGCCCTGCCCGGCCTTGGTCAATATGTTATGGATTCTTGGTATTTCAAACCTTGGATTTTCATCTGAAATGCTTAAAATGAATGTAAGATGGCACATTTAGTTGCTTTTGTGTGTAATTTTTTTATGACACGTCTTTGTATGACATGCTTCCTTGATCATGCACCAATATGCGTTCTTGCATGAATGTTACATTATGAGCAATAGAAAAGAGAATTTTAGCCATACTGTAACTGCAATGCTGATTGGGATTGCAATATTTTCTTCCTAAAGGTTGGTGATATTAACAGTGGTTTTAGTAAAACATGTGATGTTTTGATGGAGTGCCTTGGGATGATTTATTGTGAAGTCATATTGTTATTTTGTAATAAAAGTCTAGTCTGAATTGGAGAAGCATCATGCAATTTTGATGGGGGCTTTTACTCTTATCTACTCTGTGGTATTGAAGCTTCTTTAAGATGGAGTTGAATAAGCTCATGATGGAGGATATTCTAAAATCTATACTTTCCATGTGAATGGGTTTATGATATCTTGCTAGCTCTCTCATTACTTGTTTGGGATGCCATGCGAAAGTAATGGCTTTTTCTGTGACTCCTGAAAATCATATAAATAACTACTTTTTTTTTGGTACAATATAAAATGAACTACTTTGCTTCAAATTTGTTCATAGAAACAACAATATGACATTGGTTATAGATGGCAGTGGTTTGCTTTAATTTGAGACATTATATTGCTTTGGATGTTACAACAGGCCACATTTGCCCAATTCAATCATATGAGCAGGTTTATTGGTTTATCCTGTTCAGGTTGGAGCTTATTGTTGTTTCTTTAGTGGTATCATAACAAAAATGAAATTCTTTTTTCTTTCCCTTCTGCAGTATATACACTGGTGCAAGCTCCTAAGGCACTGTGTGGACAATGGTTCATACCAGGGCTGCCCTCTTCCTGTTCTAGGGAGCCATGACCATCCAGAGGAAGATGCTGAGATCCCACAGTCATGCTCCAGTAATGTAGACAAGCGCATTAAAAGACCAATCCACCATGAACAGCGCCGGAACAAAGCAACTGGGGCAATGAAAGATCAGGAGCATACCCTCAGTAGTGTAACTTCATCATCCAGCCAACCGGCTGGGGCGACGATTACAATTTACAAGGGAGAGGAAACTGGTTGGGATTACAATTGCAAGCCAACTGGATGGCAAGAGGATAGTGACGAAATAAAGGGTAGTGACTGGGATGACTGAGTACCGGAATAAAGTACCTGAATGATCGAATGGATGAAATATAATTTAATTTTTATAGAAACCAATCTCTTGGACCAAATCTTTGTCTTTATTTTCATCAATCAATTCCAATATGTGAAGGAGTTCGCATACAGTTGTTGGTATTTCCATTGCATCTCATGCAAATTGGGAAAATATATAAATACATGGAACTATTCTATGGAAGCTGTGCATTGACTTGCTCCTCCTCCTCCCTCCCTCCTCCCCTAAAGCAGCCTACATTGTTTTATTGCTGCATCATGGTTCTGCTGCACTCAGGAATCTCTCTCTCACATGAAGACAATGTTCTACATGTTTAGTGTTAAAATATTTGCAGTAGGTGGGAGAAACAAGAGAAGAAAAGAAAGAGAAATATATTCGGTATATTCCAAGGGTTATATATATTCGTGTACAAACTCCATAAAAAAAAATAATATAGGCTGATATAAGATAATGCTAATAAATAAAAATAATACTCGCCGATACAAGTTGTTATGTTATCTCTCTAAAATCATTCTAACAATATCATGCTAGCAAAGAAAAATAATAACCGATACAAATCACGCTAATAAAGTAAAATAATATGGGCTGATACAGGTTAGTACGTGATCTCTAAAATTATGCTAATATTTAGAACGATGAACTCCTGAGACTTTTCAGTTTTATTTATTATATTTATTTACACTTCCCCCAAAGGTAATAATATGGACCTATAGCTTGAACTTCTGTTGGCTAATCCACTTCCTAAAGGATGGTGAGAGTTGATAGTTATAAAACAGACGTTGCAAAGCAAATGGCTACTCATATATTTGTGCAGATTAGCCGCAATGCTACTTATTTGCTTGGTCCATATGCTGCCTAAGAACAAAAAAAACTCAATAGTCTATTGGCACTAATTCGAGTTTATGTTATGCTCTACGCCCGACTCCATGGCATTAGCTTGTGCCTTCTACTTCGAAGCATCATTGAGTTTTGATTGTTTGCTGGATGGCTATGATCAAATTAGACAATATTAAAAAGTTATTTAGGCATACTCTATAATCTTAGTTTATATTATATGCCCTATGATTATCATTTTATGTTGGTGTTTGGGACAGAATGCTCACTGAAAGAAGAAATTCATAGAGGGATTAAGAAATTCAAGGACCTCATGATGGTTGAACTTCTAGATGATATCCAATACATTTTTGACTTTTTTTTATTGGACATTTTCTCTAGCCTTGAGATTATCTTTCTTGAGGGTCCAGCTTATATTTATCTATTTTTTTTCAGTCTCACATAAGGCATCATCTGTAATATCTTTAAATGTTCTATTTTATTATGTCGATTCATGTCTTTAAAGCTTGCTTTAGCTATAATCTAAACTAATTTGAGATTCGAAAGTTTTATATTGTTTTGCAAGTCTAGGTATCATAGTTCTATACCAAGGCTGCTTTAGAGATAGTAAATTTAAAAACTGTAATTTTATTTTTCCACAAACTTAGAATCTTTTATTTATAAAATTAGATATTTTAAATAGATATTTGTTTGTTAAGGAGAGAGATTCTTAAAAAGGGCAAAAGTCTAAGACAAGTACAAAAACAATAATTTGAAAAATATTAATATTTTTTAATATCATAAACTCTCATTATTTTTTAATATTTCCAATGTGTTCTAAATAGAAACCATACTATGACCAGACTTCTTTATAGTTGAAATCCATTCCCCCATTTTTTAAGGATAATCTTTCTGTTAATACATTGCAATTAGGTGTGAAAGAATGTAAAAAGAGACAGTATCATTATTTTTCTTTCATTCCCCGATTCAATATAGAAGAAGCCACTACTTTTCCAACATATTTGAAACATATTTGGAGCAAGGAGATTGATTATTTTTTCTAAACTCAAGTAATTTCTCTAAGCACTTTGTAAGAACATATCTGGTACTGCTTAAAATCATATTTTTAAAATTTTTAAGATATTTTTTCAAATGTAATACTTAATAATTAATATTTGAAAAGTATTTTCAGAACAAGAAAAAGTCAAGAAAAAAAAAACAAGAGGAAATAATTATATGTGTGGTCCGGACCGTGACCATGGTTCGAACCGGCGTGGTTCCGGTCTAGTAGGAGAGTCGCAGCCTTCTCCAAGCCCTACCGGTACCACTCTTCCACCCATAGCATCATTCTCTCCTCTCCTCTCCCCTCCCCTGTTCCCAGCCACCCCCGGAGAGATGATCCTCGTGCTTCGCCTCCGTCGAAGACCCCTCCTTTCAATCCCCATTTCGACCTTCTTTCGTCCCCATGGCTGTCCCAGGCTCTTTTCCTTCCCCAAACCCCCTGAACAAATCCCACAACAACCCCTATTTTTCTCGTCGTCGTCGTCGCCGACGAAATAGTACCAGTCCGGTGACCTGGGGAGTGATTCAGGGCCGCAAGGAGCGGCTTGTCTCCCGCGTCATCATCTCCGACTACCTCAAGTCCATCGGCGTCGTCCCCGACGAGCTCGAGACCCTCGAGCTCCCCTCCTCCGTCGAGGTCATGCGCGAGCGCGTCGACTTCCTCCAACGCCTCGGCCTCTCCGTCGACGACTTCAACTCCTACCCCCTCTTGCTCGCCTGCAGCGTCCGCAAGAACATGATCCCCGTCCTCTCCTACCTCGAGAAGCTCGGCATCCCCCGCCCCCGCCTCGCCGACTTCCTCCCGCTGCCCCCAGGTCCTCCACGCCAGCGTCATCGTCGAGCTCGCCCCTGTCGTCAAGTTCCTCCGCGGCCTCGACGTCGAGCGCTCCGACATCCCCTTCGTCCTCCAGCGCTACCCCGACCTCCTCTTTCAAGCCCGAGGGCACCATGAGCACCTCCGTCGCCTATCTCGTAAGTGTCGGCGTCGCCCCCCCGACATCGGCCCCATGGTCACCCAGTTCCCCTTCTTCCTCGGCATGCGCGTTGGAACCGCCATCAAGCCCCTCCTCGACTTCCTCCTCTCCCTCGGCCTCCCCAGGCAAATCCTTGCCCGCATGCTCGAGAAGCGCCCCTACCTCCGGCTACGACCTCCACGAGACCGTAAAGCCCAACGTCGACGCCCTCCTCGCCTTCGGAGTCCGCCGGGAGGCCCTCCCCTCGGTGATCGCGCAGCACCCCCAGATTCTTGGTCTGCCGCTCAAGGCGAAGCTCTCGGCTCAGCAGTACTTCCTCAACCTCAAGCTCGGGATCGACCCCGACGGCTTCGCCCGGGCCCTCGAGAGGATGCCCCAGATCGTCAGCCTCAGCCAGAGTGTCATCCTGAAGCCCGTGGAGTTCCTCCGCGGCCGGGGATCCCCGGGAGGACGTGGCGAGGATGGTCGTCAGGTGCCCCCAGCTGCTCGTGCTCCGGGTCGAGCTCATGAAGAACGCCTATTACTTCTTTAAGAGCGAGATGAAGCGGCCCTTGCAGGAGCTGTTGGAGTTCCCCGAGTACTTCACATATAGTTTGGAATCGAGGATCAAACCAAGGTACCAAAGGATAGCGAGCAGGGGGATCAGGTGCACTCTAGACTGGTTCTTGAATTGCAGTGACCAGAGATTCGAAGAGAGAATGCGAGGGGATTACATCGAACCAGAGACTGCCCTTCTTTTGTCATGGGTGGGAAGTTGGATATGCCGGGGAGGGAGTTGGTATCCGAGAAAGAGGAGGATGAGAGTGATGATGAAATGCTCTACAGGCGGACTGTTTCACTTTAGTAAATCAGTTGGAATACCTTGTAACTTTAAAGCATCATCTTCACAGGCAGGCACTACCAATGCTAGCCAATATTTTTTTTTTGAGCTCATTAATCTGATTTCAATCCGTAATTTGAGCTGCTTTTTATCTTCAGATTGGTAGTCAACCTAACATCGGCCTGCCATCCTTTTCATCCAGGCTTTGTCGACTAACACCAGCTATGGTAGTAAGCTTTGCAAATCTGTATCTTTCTCCCTCCACCATAATGCCAGGAATCTTATGTATTGTTTGATATATTTTTTTTACCAAATGTTACTTGAATTTGTTGTTGGACCTGGATGCTAGCTTAGAAAGCACAAGCAAATGCATGTGGATGTAATCATTGATCAACGAAAAATCTATAAATGATATCTGGAAAGACTATTTTTATGTCGAGCATCATGTATTTATTTTTATATAAAAAATAAGTAATGATTTGAATCCTTGGATAAAATTTGAAAGAGTAGTTTTATGGAGAACTCCATGTGTTTATTTGATACAGATTTATGGGCAATGATTCGAGTCCTTGACTTACATATTTTGTTTTTTTTCTTTTTGATATGCATGCCATTAGCAATATCCACATTGTCATTCTCTTTCTTTGGCTACATACTTTGTAGTCTGAGGAACCTTGAAGGGTTTCTTTCTTGTTGCGTGAGCTTAAACTAGAGAACTAATGTGATAAGCTTTCATTTCTACAACCTGCCTTTCTAGCCTTAAATGCATGCCTCATGTCTTGCAAAAAGTTGCCTTGGATTCATTGGTGGTCTATGCTAACCAGAAGAAATGCATCCTGAAACCACTCTCATATCTTACATCTATAGGTAATAGTTTGAAATATTACGACATTGAGTGTGCTAATGATCTTCCTTTTGTGAATACAATTTTAAGCTGGTGAGAAGAATATTACAACTGTTTCTCATTGATTAGCTCCCTTGGTGGACAGCGCCACCCCTCATGTAGTGCAAGCTTTTTCAGAATTTGTCATTTTTATGGTTCTATTAGAAGTCTCGCTATTTATTTGTAAGATCAATCTGAGATAGCTAAAAGGATATGGGTATTTTCTTAGTCATCGATTCTAAGCTAGCCCTCATTTTCATCTGTGTTTACAGTAGTACCCTTGTGGTTAAGTTCTCAATTTTACGCTGTACTTATCTTTAGGCCCTTATCCCAGGCTTTTCCTTCATAATTTTAACTTAAAGTTTAACGTCATTTGCACCCATTACTAAATCTTACATATGATATCTTGTACTAAAAAAAAAAAAAAAAACAAAACTCTACGTCATCACCTTTACGTATTATAGTCAATATATATGCTGGTATCTGCATTGCAAGATAAGCACATATAATAGATACCATGTACTGCCAAGTTCTCAATACAAGCTAGTGACTTCATGCCTGGAATCTTTGTTTGCCTTCACATGTGCTGAAAAAGTATAAAAGACGATGTATAAATGCATGTTTGGTGGTATTGTGGATAGTGACCAAACTAATGGACTTATTGATAGTTCAAACTTATAGTGATATCATGTTCATATCTGAAATATATCATCCGAATCATGTATATAAATTTTTTCGGTCAAACTAAAAATTCTCAATTTGAGAACATGAAGATTCATCATGATCATGGACATCACTTGAGCACGAGAATATTGTGAGAGTTTAGACTTTGCTTGGCTGGGAATGCAAATAGGAATCTATAAGTACATACCTCAGATTTGGACCCTTTTTTTTTTCAGTCATAGTGCCATCCTCTAACAATGAAGTTAGGGCTGGCTTATATATAGGAATATAAAAATCACATCATAAGTTAGTTAACATGTTGTGTTAGATAAGCATATCAACAATTAGGTAAATTGGTAATCATTGTCAACATGCTATGTAGCTCTGAATTTGATGCCTTTATTAATATTCCCTTAATTGTCATCATTAGACTTTCTACCTAGTCATTTTTGGTGGCTTAGAGAGTTGCAAGGCTGATCACATTTTTCATGAGTTTGACATGAGATTTAGATGTGAACAATAGAAATTTAAAAATGCCTTGATCTGTAAGGAGGGAGTGAGTAGGAGAGTATTTTACAGTAGCATTAAATGCTTTGCTTAGCCGTGTGGACTAAGCTTGGTATATTTGGGTGAACTAGGAACTTGAGTTCTGAACAAACAAATGGAAGTGCCCCACATCTGACTGAACTTGAGTTTAGGCCTCTCATTTATTGGGAAACAAACATGCCAATGTACTAGCTAGGAAGCTAGAATAGACAAAGGTATGTATTAACACATACTAAGAAATGAATGTTAGCCAAAATTTCAAACAAGTTTTGTTTTATTCAAGATGTTATTCCATTTCCAGTTTTTTATTCAAGTGTTTGTGTTCTAGTGGAACATGTGCATGTAGGAATAATTGAGCATTTTGTCATCATCATGCACACAATAATTTAGGCTAACTTAAAGCAGTTGCAATAATTTAGGCACTGTTAGTAAAGGGTGTACTGTAAGAACATTGATTTTCAGATAGTATGTATATATTGTGATTTATATAGAGTCGGCAATTCCCTTGGAAATTTTAGATTGAGTGTCTGAGTGCTTCCAAAATTTTTCGTCATAACATCTTATTTCTGTGAAACACATC
The DNA here is from genome assembly GCF_009389715.1 of Phoenix dactylifera. Lineage (NCBI taxonomy): Eukaryota > Viridiplantae > Streptophyta > Magnoliopsida > Arecales > Arecaceae > Phoenix > Phoenix dactylifera. The sequence goes on along the minus strand of NW_024067788.1, from coordinate 214,903 downwards.
GACTTACAATTTATTCCTTGCGAGTTGTCCAGTTTCTTTTTAAGATCTAGATTGATTAGGAATGGGAAGACTCATTTATATCTACTCAAATTTCCACTCAATTGTCTATACAGATGCTGTATTTCTGTTTTTAGATGTGAAATTGACCTAGCGGGCACTTCCATTGTTTGTGATATGGACGGATGGAGTAGGAGAAAAAAATTGAGATATATAAAATCATATGTTTATCGAATTGTTCTTGTATTATTACATGCATGAATGAAACAATAGCTCTGCATCTGCGATTGTTTACGTTGTTTGAAAGCTTCCTCGGTAATTCTTCTGTTTATCAAAATGTTATGATTTTCTCAATTTGGAACTGGGTTGGCAAACTTGATGTTGTTGGCCCAGCTGTTTATGCGCAGCTGCGAATGCTACACGTCAGCTTTGATTCAGGTTGGTTGGATGTGTAGCAGCTGACTGCCTGAGTTGCAGGCAGACATCTAAAATCTAAACCACTTTCTCTTAGAGGGAACTGCTTTAATTAGCTGTGTTTCCATTTCTCATATTCTGACATCTATGGTTACGATACGGTACTCATTGACTAGTACTTTGTCATGAAACATCATCCAGCTTGGAAGCAGTGTCCATTTGTGATGTGATGCTCCTTTTCAAAGAGGCTCAGGGAGGTCATGTTCTTGGGGGACTATGTTGCCATAGTGTTTCTTTAACTTTCTTGTAAGAAAATGAGATGTGCCATGATGACCAATTTGTGAGGAACCAAGTCCTCAAATTTGGAATGAAACATCAGATAGTTTGAACATGACCATGTTTGATTTTATTAACCTAGGATGCTTGGTTCAAATTTGGTTTATTCAAGTATGAATTCGGTTAAAAGCCATATGCTTAAGTTGTTTGCAAATGAGAAATTCTACAGACTAGCTAGCCAAGAATTCCTGGATAGCTGATACAGATAAGTAACGAATTGAGAAACTTATTTGTTGTAGGTTGGTGGATGAGAGAGAGTGAATGCCTTCCCTGCCATCTGCTATTTTGTAATCAAGAATTCCAATCAATGCCTAGGGTTTAGGTTGTGAGGGCTCAGAATGTCATCCACTGATTGGCTGAAAGCTCTTATCCAGATTCTCCTTGAAGGTTTTACCCCGTAGATAAGATACAGTTCACTTGCACATCTTGGAAGACCTCGCTTAGTCATTTGGATTTCAAGTAAGATATAGAAACTCTTCAAAATGGGCATCAAGATGTACCAATACATCTCTAGTCAAGAAAGAAACTCTTCAAAATGGACATCAGGATGCACCAACACATCCCAAATCATGAAAAACTTGTTGAGACCTACACTAATTTGGCAGTGCTGTGTGTCAATTCACTAGAAGAGGGTTCGAGAGGGAATTGAGGTTTCACCTATGTGCACTGACCTGAGAGGTCGGAAAGGGGGGAAGGGTGGTCAATCTCTAAATTTTAATGGCTCATTTTCATGTGAAGGTTGGCTGGAGAGACGCATAGGGCAAGTTGTAGAGAGGTGGAGAAAAGGCATAATGTTTACTAGGAAAATGAGAGAATATCAACAATTTGGTTAGCCACTTTCAAAGAAAATAACTTATTTTTTGGATGATAAAGAAAATAACTTATTGAAGTCTAATTCATAAGTTGGCCATGGAGTTATTTTTCAACTTGTGAGATTAAAATAATTGGTGGATTGTTTTGATTTGATGGTAAGCTAATAGACATTGGATAGTTAGAGCGTTTTAGATGACTTGATCCAACTATAACATAAAACTAATGGTGAGTTAGAGGACATTACACCATAAAAGGCCTGTCTGAGAATAACCTGTGGAATGTCCTCGGTCCATATCACATTCGCTTCCATGCTGGCAGATCAATGATCTGATTTCGGAACCTACTACTATGAGTGCAAAAGTAAATTTCAAGAGATGCAAAACTACACAAACAAGATGGTTTGGTGTACACTGTTTCTTGGTAAACCATCAAACCATGGTCATGAAATCGGCTTCCAACCACACTGCTCATGCTCAGTAAACCTCAGGCCTTCCCATGCCCCAGTAACCTTCAAAACAGCAACTTATGGAGTTTGATTGTTGCACTTGTCGACAAGGGGATTTGGTTTGAAATTGATAATGAGAGATACCCCTGATAGGGGTGTTAGAGGGTGTGTTTTTCTTGATGATATCCTAAAAATATCATCAACCAAGAGAGCTGCAGGGTGAAGCAACTGTGCTGAATTGGTGGCACTTTGTTGAAGACCTTTGGTTCTGAGAATACTGCAGATGATAAAGAAATATGCAACCAAAATTTTTTGTTTACGATGAGAATTGGTTTTCCCTCACTGAAAACCAGTTTCCCTCTTGTTTGCACCCATTTGAGATGCATTTTGTGTTCCATTATGAAACTCGACCGTATAGGTCCCTTGTCTCCTCATCGAAAATATGTCCCTTTTCTGGAGTTAATTAGAGGCATCTAGTAGTACATATAGGAGTTGGCACAACCCTGAAACTTCTCCATGATTTGCAGTGGTCTGCTAATCTGTTTTGACACCCATAGCCTAAAACATGGCAGCTCATCTTGTTTGAATACCCTCCTGCCAAATCAATGGTTCAAGGAGAAGGAAATCTCTCTTTGGAGTTTTTGATCCATATATATATGGATTGGAGTTTTTCTCTTCATGTACTCGACCTGCACAGAAGATCACTTTTGCAACAGCAGAATGCTGTCGAACTAGATTGTTATTAATCCAGAGGAAAATTCTCGGACTTCCCTTTCATCCTATCTCATGTTACAATTTCAACTCTTTCGTGAGCTTGTTTGCATTCAAAGTGCCGCTCCACTACATGTCTGCTTCCCACTTTTTAACTTTCTTATAGCAGATTGCCTTACCAACTTGATCAATAGATGCCATGAGTACTACCATCTGCAAGAGAACCAATCTAAGAAAATGTTGGGGTACATCTTCCATGGACCATGAGAATTACTAATTCAATCCCTTTTAACTTTTTAACTGGACATGTAACATTAGCTCATGCATTGTGGATTTCAATTAACCACTAGGAAGTCCTTAGTTGATATGCACATAAGGATATATGATGCCATGACTTTTATCATTCTAAATATATAATATGTGCATCTTGCCTTTACCTTCAAAAGTAATATTTTGCTTTTCATGGTCAACAAAACACCTTCATTGCTGTCCCCACAAGCAAACACAACAATATGATGTGAAAAACCCTTTATTGTTTATGAATTGACGAACAGCTTATTTTTGCTTACTGCAGTTTGCGCCCGTAAGCCCGCTGGTTTCTACGATGCTTGGCATGATCTGATTGGTTATAATACTAGTTGGTTGCACTTTGTGCTGCATCATACACAAAGAGCTCCCAAGAACTAGTGCAATGTAGACATAGATCAGCATTGCAGTATTCTCATAAGGTTGTTCATCTTGTGATGCAGGAGCCGCTGAAACCATCCAGTAATTGCTACCAATCTGGAGGATTTGAAAAAGAATTTGGGCCAGCAATATTAGTGGCACAAGAGCTCCTTTGTATGCTATAGTAATGTATCTCCAGTAGACCCAAAACCCAACTTTGCCTTTCTCACTCTCTTCTTCCTGAACTAGTTGTACCTTTTGACTACCTACGTCTGGTTACCATTCTGTCCAATCTTTTCTGCTGTACTCTATGAGGAGCCTGTGTGCTGCTTTCTTTGTCAAAGAACCACCTTCCATGGCGCTGCCGAAGCATTCTAAAGAGCACCAACCAATTCCATAAACTCAGTTCCTGAGTTTAGTATATCACTGTATTTGGCCCCTTGTGTAATTTCTCCATATTTCATAACGTACAAAAAAACAGAAAAACTTTTGTCTAGCAGACTGCTGCAGTGCAATGCAGAGATAATGTGTTATCAAAGCATGAGGAGAAAACAAAAATAGTATCACTCACCAGGATAAGATCAGCAGAAGGTGGAAATTCCACCTGATGTGTGACATAAACAGTTGTTTTGGAAGCTAAAAACCCAAGCAAAACTCCTGCAATATAAAGGTTAATTACTTGCTTAGTAGTATCTTTTCTCTCTCTCTCTCTGTTTTTTTTTTTTTTTTTGTTGGATGCAAATGGAGGAAGAATGTCCTCCGCCAGTTTTATTCATAATGACTAGGAATACTGAGCAGTTTGAATACTTGCCCAGTACTATCAAAGGGAGACTACCATGGTTTGAATTCTGTCATGCCAACTTTACTGATTTGTGTATCATCTAGGATTCAAGTAGGTACAAGTAAACATCATCTTCTCCTTATAATTCTCTTGCATCCTCCCCAGTGGAACATTGCCTAACATGACCACAAAGGTAGCTTGACAAAGTAAGACTTCTCTGGTAGTTCACAGCAACAAGCAAAGCCCGGACCAAAGAATACTGAGAAATGGGGCTCCTGAAGAAGAGGGCTCTCGAAGAGAGCCCTCCTCCCAAAGAACCCGGCATAGCCAAGAATCAAACCGCGGAATTCCATGATTTTGATATATGATGACATGAGGAAGAGCAGACCACACCAAATCCTAAGAAAGAAGGGCAATTTCTTCTCCCTTAGACCAGAATGCATGCTGATTCCAGAAGGCAGAGAGAGACTGGAGATGGTAAAGACGAATTTTGAACACCAAAACCGATTGTTCTCTGCTCTCTTCTCGCTATATTCTCCACTCTTGCACCCCCGGTGGAGACACACCAAGGGCAGGACTGCCAAGAGAACAAGATGGTAGAAAATAGTGCGTAAAAAATAAAATAAAATATATAAATAAATTTACTTCATTCTATAAGCTTAAGCGTAATTTTAGCGTGGTATCAGAGCAGAAGTCCGGCGTTCGAATCATGTTTTCACACTCTTTAACCTCATTATTAAAAAAAATTTACATGTTGGACTCATCTATTAAAAAAAAAATCCGGCCCCCATATGAGAGGGAGTATGAAAAAATATAAAATATAAAAATAAATCTACTTCATCCTATCAGCTTAAGTTTTTAGGATAAGTGGTGATTTTAATATAGAGCACCATGAAGATGTGGCTGAGGGACCCAGAATCTCAAGAAGAGTGCGAGGAAGAGGCTGACGTACCATCAGAGAGACCCAAGATTGGAGCTTTCGGAACTTTTCTTCGAGAGAGTGGGAGGAGGGGAGTGCATGGGGGCGTCAAAGCCGGCTCCTTCGGGGCCATGCTAGTCATGGCAATGACTAAAAGAGCATTTGGTTTTGTTTTTCTTGTTCATGTTGGATTTGGTTGCTGATTTTGAGCCCAGCTCACTTAGATGACTACGAAAGCTTAATCATTAGACTAAAAGGGTGATCAATCAAAGCTGAAATTGGATTAATATGATTTGGTTTCCTACTGCTATTCTTTGTAGAATGTAGCATGATATTAAACATCAGCTTAACCTGAATCACTCCTAGTATATCATTTTATTTTTATTCCTAGAAATATGAGTTATAAATCATAGCCCTTCCGTTCATGGATGTTGATGGTGAGTCTGCATCAAGATGGGCCGTTCACAAAAACATAGCAAGCAATATCGAGATTAAGTCTAATCTTTATTTCCAAATCAATATGCTTCATCTCTCACTTTACCACTTTCATCTTAAATGATAAGTGCTATAGGAAATTTCACAAATCAACTGCTACGACACTACCATGCAACTCATAGGCTAAGTTTTATCTTACTAAGAATAGCAATTCTATCCTAGAAAAAAAAAAAAGAGTAAATTACAAAAATATCCTTAAGGTTTATATTTATTACACCTACACTCAATAGTTTGTAAAATCTACACTTATACCCAGTTAAATTAATGGTGTTAGTAAATTCATTTACCCCCTAAGTCAAAATTGTCTCTAAGTAATGAGCAAATTACAAACAAAATTCTTAAGATTAGATGTAAATTATACTTACATCCAATTGTTTAAAAAACCTACGCTTATCCTATTGAGATTTATTTTTATTCAACACTTTAACCCATAACTTAACAATATGTTAGCCAAATTATTAACTTAATTGGGACCTAAATGCTATATCAGAAAGAAAAAAAATAGAAAATGACCAAACTAACATTAAGTGATATAACTTCCATCCAAGGAGTAGCCATAAGGTGCTATGGGTTTGGAGCTTGATCTTGATAAATCATTGGAAAAGATCTATATACTAAGGAAAAAAGCAATTTAGATCTCTCAGGCAAGTGAGTGCCTCTAAAATTTTCTACTGTAGAAAACTAGTATTAAAAGTTTTGTCGTTTAAGCCAACCTGTTCATGGTCCAAGCCAGGCCATAGAACCACAACTGATGCACACTCTATAGGCTGCCAGAGCTACTATAATTCTATATGTAGATATAGGAATCTTCATCCATAACGATACTATTAAAGAGTCATGTCTATGGTATTAGACAAGAAGAACTCAGAATCAGCAAATGATACACCAGTATTTCCGATCTCTGTAACATGGCAAGCGGAAAAGCAAGATCAAAATCTGATCAGAAAGAACGCTCGTTGCTAAATACTAGTCGGGAATTAAAGATGCTCGTCGCCGGATGCTAGCTGGGAAGAAAATTTGTAGTTGGCCACTCGTTGGGAAGGGACGCACATGGTGGGGTAGCGAAGTGGGTTCTTTCATTTTCTTCATGATCCTATCGATGCCATTGAATCTTATACTATTTTATGATTTTTATCTAGCCATGCTACCAAAACCATTGAAAATGATATGGAAGCCCAAAAGACCAACAGATATATTAAACAACAGCTATATTAAAAGACCCAAGGAGCATAAAGTATTATCTTCTACATGATATGGTCATCATACAGAGCTTCAAGGAATGCATATCAAAATAATTTGGCAATCACCCTGTCAAGATATAGTTATAAAATGATGAAATTTGAATTTTAAAGTTTCTAATGTATGACAACCAATAACAAGGTGGGGATATTTTCCGGTTCGATTGGCCGGTCCGGTCCAGTTTTAATAAGCAGGTGGCTTGAGTAGAAGAGATGGATGGCAGCGAGAGTGAACCAACTCAGCCAAAATTTCTACTCAACAACTTGAACTGATGGCCTAAACCAACCCAAGCCTTCTTATTTCTTGAGTTTGAGAGGACAATTCTCCTCTCATCTAATCTTTTCTCCTCCCTAGCCTCCATGCCATCAACTTCCAGCTTTTCCAACAACCATGATCCATGGAGTCTCTCCAACAACAACCTCCTCACTATCACCTCTCCTATCCACACCTCCACCTCCCACTCCTCCAGCTAGTACAGTCTCCATGGCCCCACCACCCATCTTCATGACTTTGCCAAGAAACAAGTGGATCAAGCCCAATTTTATTTCACAACTAATTTTTGTTACTTTTAATCAAATCGATGCAAATCCAAATAGATCGAGCCCAGTTTTAAGAGCTCCATGCATGTCATTGATAGGTTTTTTTTGACTTTGAGTTGTTTCTTTTTTGTCCTCCAGAAATACTGCAAGGCTCCCATTATATGCACAAAAACACCCATGCTTACATGGCACAAGAAGATTGGCATAATACACAGGACTTTTTTTTTGCCAAACAAGAAGGGTTAAAAATCACCTTGATGTACTCCCTTTTCTCCAAACTTTTTGAATGGACACATAAATACTCCTCGAGTCCTAGTATCCTACACATTGGAGTCTATCTTGGGTTCCATATAACTTGCAAAATATTTTTCTTGACCTACTAGTTTCTATAAACATGTAAAGGGTATATGCTTAAATCATTTATGGAGAATGTGAAAGTGTTGCTTGGGACAAGAAAATCAATGTAAATCCTCATGAACATTATAAACATCACCCCCCCTTCCGGTCTTGGTAAAGAAGAAAGTTGAAAAACGCTATGGGGCTTCCATTATGTGCAAATCAATGATCTTTCTTTCATGTGGTAAGAAGGAAATGGTGCATATTGCAGGGAATGATGTCAAATTCTAGTTTGATTGATTGGGAGGTTGCCAAATCAGCATAGGTTGGGCGAACTTTTTGTATGCACATACTAGATGCCCTGAAACATTTTCTAAGAAAATTTTATCTATAGAGAATGTCGGCATTACAAAATTTTGATTTTATAGCCAAAGAAACAAAGTTAATCAAGAGATAAAATCAATTGTAGTGCGCGCGCGCGCGCACGCGCTATATATATATATATATATATATATATATATATATATATATATATATATATATATATATATATATATATATATAGGGCATTTGGTATGGAGTGATCATCCTGGGTAGAGATGATGAGATCACCATATTTTGTTGTAACCATGGTGATTCTACATAGCAGTGATCCCAAATCACCATGGAATACTATTCCTTAAGGTCGAGAACCCAAGATCATCATCCTAGGGCAGTGATCTTGGACTGAAAGTTAAGGATAAAAATGCCCCTCAGTCCAATAGAAAAAATTGGTATATTAATAAACCGTTAATATATTATATCACTATTATATATATGATATGATATTATATTAATATTATATATTATATTTATGATAAATTATATTATAATATATTATTAATTATATTATTTTACTTTATATTTATATAATGAACGTATTTAATATAGGATTTTTTGCATAGATACCCTTCTAAATATTAGATTTTGCGTGAATATCCTTTCAAAATTTATATTTGCATGTATACCCTCGTAAAACTTTGTTATTGTACAAATACTCCTAATATAACGATTGTTCTAATGGTGTTAAAAAAATTAGATTTATATTAATTAAAAATAAAATTAAATTTTGAAATGACCTTATTATCCTTGCTCTTTCCACACCCCCAACCCCCGACGCCGAGCTCCCCACACCCCCCCCCCCCCCCCCAGGCGCCTGGCCTACCCCAGCCCCGACCCCGCACCCCCCCCCCCCCCCGGCGCCTGGCCTCCCCCTAACATACGCATAGGATATTCCATTCTAACATACGCATAGGACAATATTTGAAATTGAATACTATATGCTAAGTCATAGAAGTAACACGCTATCCAACATAAAATTAGAATTTAGAGAAGAAGCTCAACATAATCAGTTGACAGAATAGCTAAAATCTAGACCTACTCACAGCATTCTAATGAAGAGTCCATCAGATACAACCTGTTACGGGGGAACTTAGCCACCATGCCCCACGTGACCGGCACGCGCGCCCAGGAAGACTACGGCTGCCCCTTGATCCAGCAATCCGACCTCGGGTCGGATATCTTCGGCTCCGCAGCCCGACCCCGAGTCGGCTGCCCCTTGATCCAGCAATCCGACCTCGGGTCGGATATCTTCGGCTCCGCAGCCCGACCCCGAGTCGGCTGCCCCTTGATCCAGCAATCCGACCCCGGGTCGGATATCTTCGGCTCCGCAGCCCGACCCCGAGTCGGCTGCCTCTTGATCCAGCAATCCGACCCCGAGTCGGCAATCTCTCGACAACAACAGACTGTTCCTCTGAGGCACGCCGCGGCCCCCTGCTCCACTACTCCCTGCAACGGCCGTATCCGGCGCTGCCCCACGATCCCCTGTAACAGCCGTACAAAGCGGAGCTCCACTATGCCCTGCCATGGCTGTACCCAGCGCTGCCCCACGACGCCCTGTAACGGCCATGTCAGTGGCAGCCCCATCGTGCCACACGATGACGAATCCCCGGAAAAACCCCCCAGCCTGATATATATGAGGCTGGGGGGGAAGGGGGAGGGTAAGATATATCTTCCAGAGTATCATCTCACCTGCTACCTTCTCCTTCTCCTTCTCCTTCGATCTCCTCTGACTTGATCGTCAGAGGGCCCCCACTACCCCGGTGGTGGTGCGAGGCTTGCTTGTAGGTTTCACGGCGGAGGGCGGAGCGCAACCAAAGCAACTCAAAGGGAACCCCGTTCACACCGCTGTGCCAATCGTTCTCGGTTTGGACCACCAGCAACAGTTGGCGCTAGAGGAAGGGCCGGATCTCAGAGCGATCGTAATGGCACGGCGAGGTGGTCGTGAAGCTTCCAATGCTTCTGGTCGCGGGGCCTCTCGCGCCTCCAGCCGGGAGGCCGCTGCATCTCCAACACACTCTCAGCAACACTCCACCACCCCACCGCCCATTCAGACGGTCGAAGCCGCCCAGTTCGACCAGCTAGCCCAGCAGGTTCGCACCCTCGCGGAGGCGGTGCAGAATCTGCAGGGTGCGATGTCCCGGGCGCCGCAGCGGGCTCAGGAGCCACTGCTCCCTGAGCGCTCGCCTGTCCTCCTCAACCCGCGCTCCTTCCTCTCCCATGGGGAGGAGCGCCGGCGCGAGGAGGATTCTCGAGCACGGTCTATTCTGCCGGGACCTTTCCATCGGACCTGCGCGGGGTACGAGAGGCGGGCCCGGGCGCGTTCCCAGACCCCCAGTCCTCGAGGAACCCGCGCTCCAGTCGGTCCCCCACTCGCCGCTCCTTGTCTCCCACCCACCGATCGCGCTCCCTGGACCGGCGGGTGGACGATCTCCACCGACAACTCCAGGTCCTGAAGGGCCATTCCAAAGATCCCTTCGCCGACTTAGAGATCTCCTCCCAGCCGGCGCTTGCCTCGAGGATCCTGCGGACTCCGAATCCCCCGGGGTTCAAAATGCCGGCGATCGAGCCCTATGACGGGGCGGCAGACCCGCGGGATCACGTCGAGAGTTTCAGGACCCTTATGCTCCTCCACGGAGCATCAGATCCCCTTCTTTGCAAGGCCTTCCCGGCAACCCTCCGTGGCCCGGCGAGGGCATGGTTCGCCGGGCTGGAGGCTGACTCAATCCGGTCTTTCGACCAGTTCACTCGCCTCTTCATCACTCATTTCGCCGTCAGTAGCCGGCGGCGACTGGTCTCCGACTCCCTCTTTGACGTCCGGCAAAACGAGGGAGAAAGCCTGCGGGATTATCTTACCCGCTTCAACAGGGCTACGCTGGAGGTCCGGAACCTGAGTCAGGAGGTAGCTCTTTCAGCCCTGATGCGTGGCTTCCGGAAGGGCAGGCTCACCTTCTCCCTGGACAAACGCCTGCCGCGGAGCTTCCCAAAGCTGTTGTCCCGGGCGAACCAGTATGCGGACGCCGAGGAGGCGGCCGCCCACCGGAGCAAGGAGGCTGCCGAGATCCCTCCAAAGCTTGGGAAGAAAAGGCGGAAAGAGGCACGCCAGAGGAGGAGCCTGACGCCCCAGCGTCGGCGCAGAAGCCCGTCGTCGGCGAAGAACCACGGCGCCCCACGCCCTCGTTCTCCGCCCCGACGTTTCAACCGGTACACCCCTCTCCTGACTCCCCGGGCCCAGATCCTTATGGAGATCAAGGGGCGGGAGGACCTCCCGGCCCCGAGACAGATACGAAGGATCCCTGGAAAGAGGCCCTCCCGGGCGTACTGTGAGTACCACCGAGACCACGGCCACGACACAGAGGACTGCTTCTAGCTTCGGGACGAGATCGAGGCTCTTATCCGTCGGGGGCGTCTCGGTCGATATGTGAGCGACCGACGTCCTCCCGCAGACCCGCGTCCGGCCGACCCGGCTCCTCCGAAGCCTCGGGAGCATAATCGACCCGTTGCGGGCGTGATCCACACTATCACTGGGGGCTGCTCTCGGCCCGTGAGGAACGCAGGGGGCTCGACGGAAGCGTCAGGGACGGCCGTCGTAAAGAGGCAGAGGGTCGGCAATGCAATCACCTTTTCTGATGAGGATGTAAAGGGGGTTCAGACTCCCCACGATGACGCCATGGTGATCTCCCTCACTATGGCAAACTATGATGTAAGGCGTGTTCTTGTGGATAGTGGAAGCTCAGCTGATATTTTGTTTTACGAGGCCTTCCAAAAGATGAGCTTGTCCAGACAGTTGTTGCACAAAATGTCCACCCCCTCGTAGGATTCACCGGTGACGCTGTCCCGGCGGAAGGTGTCGTTGAGCTGCCTGTGACTGCGGGCGTCGCACCCGCAGAAGCCACGGTGCGACTCGGGTTCTTGGTCGTCCGTGTTCCCTCGGCCTACAACGCTATCCTCGGGCGACCCGGGCTGAACGCCCTTCGCGCAGTGGTCTCCACGTACCACTTGCTCATGCGGTTCCCCACGGCGGTCGGGATCGGAGAGGTCCGAGGTGACCAACCGACCGCACGGCAATGTTTTCTAGCAACCCTCAAAGGGAAGAAGCCCGTGGAAGCCCTAAGCGTCGAGTCCCTTGATGCCAGAGACGAGGTGGCCTTGCGGCAGGGGGAGCCGGCCGAGGGTGTGGTCGAAGTCCCCCTCGAGGAAGGCCGCCCCGACCGGGCGGTCCGGGTCGGCGCCAATCTCGATCCGGGAGCTCGGGCCCGGTTGGTGGAATTCCTCCGAGCCAATACCGATGTATTTGCCTGGTCGGCGGCCGATGTACCTGGGATCGACCCGGAGGTCATTTCTCACGCCCTCAACGTCGACCCGACCCACCGACCAATAAAGCAGAAGAAGAGACACTGTGCCCCGGATCGGATCCGGGTGGTCGACCAGGAGGTAGACAAGCTCTTGGAGGCAGGATTCATAAGGGAGGTAAGCTACCCCGAGTGGCTGGCAAATGTTGTACTTGTCCGGAAGGCGAGCGGGAAGTGGAGGATGTGCGTCGACTATACCGACCAGAACAAGGCGTGCCCTAAGGATAGCTTTCCGCTTCCGCGAATAGACCAACTGGTCGACGCGACTTCCGGATATCAGCTGCTGTCTTTCATGGACGCCTTCTCCGGTTACAACTAGATAATGATGGCTCCACAGGACGAGGAGAAAACTGCCTTTATAACAGACCGGGGGCTGTACTGCTACAAGGTAATGCCCTTCGGTCTGAAGAATGCTGGCGCCACTTACCAGCGCTTCGTCAACAAAATCTTCAAAGAGCAAATCGGCCGGAACATGGAGGTGTATGTGGACGATATGCTGGTGAAGAGCCGCCATGCAGACCAGTACATCGCGGATTTGGAGGAGACTTTCACCACCTTGCGGAAGTTTCGCATGAAGCTGAACCCAGCGAAGTGCGCCTTCGGCGCTTCGGCCGGGAGGTTCCTCGGTTTCATTGTCAACCAGCGGGGTATCGAAGCCAACCCGGACAAAATCAAGGCCATCCAAGGTATGTCCCCTCCGACCAAAGTAAAGGAGGTTCAGGAGCTTGCTGGAAGGGTCGCCGCGCTTGGATGATTTGTGGCAAAATCGGCCGAACGCTGCCAACCATTCTTCAAGGTGTTAAAACGCCCGAAAGACTTCCTCTGGACGGCCGAATGTCAAGCAGCATTCGACCAGCTCAAGGAATACCTGGCGTCTCCTCCCCTACTGTCCAAGCCGCAAGAAGGGGAGATGCTCTACCTCTATCTGGCGGTCTCCCCAACCGCGGTCAGTGCGGTGCTGGTTCGGAAAGAGGCAAAGCTCCAGAAGCCCGTGTACTACATTAGCCGGGTCCTACGGGATGCCGAGACGCGGTATACGAAGGCTGAGAAGATCGCCTTCGCGCTGCTGACCGCGACCAGGAGACTCCGCCCCTATTTTCAGGCCCATTCTGTCACCCTCTTAACTAATCAACCACTACGACAGATCCTCAGCAACCCCGGGAATGCGGGACGGCTGGTGAAGTGGGCAATAGAACTCGGTGAGTTCGACATCCGCTACCAGCCTCGACCCGCCATCAAGGCCCAGGTGCTCGCGGATTTCCTCGCTGAGTGCACGGTGCAGGAGGCGGAACCTAGACCGCCGGAAACGCCCAGCCTCGACCTCCCGACCTGGACGCTTCACATCGATGGGTCGTCGAACCCCGAGGGTGGAGGAGCCGGGCTGGTCCTTACCAGTCCTGATGGAGTGATAGCCGAGTATGCCTTGAGATTTGGATTTCCAATGACCAACAACGAGGCGGAGTACGAGGCCCTAGTCACGGGACTCAAACTCTCGGCATCCGGCGTTTGAAGGTCTTCACCGACTCCCAGCTGGTGGTCGGGCAGATCCGTGGGGAGTTCGAGGCCCGGAGCCCGACCATGCAGAACTACGTCCGGAAGGTGCAAGCACTCATTCCCGATCTCGGCAGTGTCGACATCCAGCAGGTCCCCAGAAGCGAAAATGCTAGGGCCGACAGGTTGTCCCGCTTGGTGAGCGCAGAGGCGCACAACTTGTCGAGGACAATCTACCTGGAGACCCTGGAGGCCCAGAGCATCGGCGAGGTTGGAGCGGTGATGGCGATTGATCCGGAGCCGTCTTGGATGGACCCGCTCGTCGCCTACCTCGCCGAAGGGATCCTCCCTGAAGACGAAGATCAAGCTCGGCGACTTGTCAAGAAGTCCGCCCACTACGTACTCTATGAAGGGAGGCTGTATCGGGCCTCGTTTACCGCCCCCCTCTTAAGGTGCCTCCGCCCCTCGGAGGCGGCCTACGTCCTCGGCGAAGTCCACGAGGGCGTTTGCGGATCGCACTTGGGGGCTAGGTCCTTGGCGCACAAGATCATGAGGCAAGGCTATTATTGGCCTACCTTGTTGGAGGACTCAAAGGATCATGTACGGAAATGCGACGCCTGCCAGCGCCACGCCAACGTCCAGAGAGTCCCTTCTGTCCCCTTGGCACCAATCACCGCACCCTGGCCCTTCGCACAGTGGGGAATGGATATCCTCGGACCATTCCCCGTCGCTTCAGCCCAGCGGAAATTCTTGATTGTTGCAATCGACTACTTCACCAAGTGGGTGGAGGCAGAGCCGCTGGCCACTATCACGGAGGCGCAAGTCCGGAAGTTCGTGAAGAAAAACATCATTGTCCGATTTGGGGTACCCCGAGTCCTCATCTCGGATAATGGTCGACAGTTCGACAACAAGCATTTCCGTGATTTCTGCGAGGAGTTCGGGATCGAGCATCGGTTCACATCTGTGTCGCATCCCCAAACCAACGGTGAGGCCGAGGTCACAAATCGGACAATCCTCCAAGGAATTAAGGCGCGAATCGGTCGGACGGGGCAAGCTTGGGTCGAAGAACTCGAGAATGTCCTTTGGGCGTATCGGACCACGCATCGGACCCCTACCGGGGAGACACCTTTCAGCCTAACCTATGGCACGGAAGCGGTTGTTCCCGTGGAGCTCGGACTCCCCTCGCCCCGGGTGGCCGCGCACCGACCCGAGGCCAATTCGGAGCAACTCCGAGGGAACCTGGACCTCTTGGAAGAAGCAAGAGAAATGGCGCAGGTTCGGATGGCGATGTATCAGCGGAGGGTGGCCCGATATTATAACTCCAAGGTCCGACCGAAACTTTTCAGAATCGGAGATCTGGTGCTAAGGCGAGCCAAAGCATCTCAACCCGCGGAAGGTGGGAAGCTGGCGCCAAATTGGGAAGGCCCGTATAGGGTTCGCTGGGTAAACCGACCTGGCTCCTACCAGTTGGAGGCCCTAGATAGTCGAGAAATTTTGAGGAGCTGGAATTCCGCTAACCTGCGGGCGTATTACCAGTAGAACGACAAAGCCAGGAAGACAGTTCGAAAAATGTACAATTCTTTTCATTTCAATAATTCCTGGTTACAACGGTGTGTTCGTGTGATTACAAAGAATTCCCAGAGGGGAATTGGGGAGTAAAGAAAACAAGAAAGAGGGGGAGACTCCGTGGAGCTGAAGATCTGGGATCCCGAACCCTCCATCCGAAGCAGTTGCAATCCCACCGGGCGTGGGTGCTTCCCCCCGGAGGCGCCATCGACGCCTCACGAAAAAGATGAGGAGCCGCCGCAGAAGAAGTTCCCGCTGCCTCCAGAGGAACGCCACCTCCAAGGGATATTCCGGTCCTCTCCAGGAGAAGGGGAGGGAAGGAATACAAGGGAGAAGAGCGCGAGGAGGCGCGATCCCGGAAGAAGCGTCTGGCGCAGAGCTCAATCGGGAGGCGGGGCTGAAAGGAGGGGGGATGTGATCCCGGATGAAACGCCTAGAGCGGAGTTCCGCCGGGGAGAACCTCCTTGTTGATCCCAGATGAAACGGCTAGTTGGCGGAAGTCGCGAGGGGCGCGCCTCCCGTTCCTCCGGCAGGGGTTTCCCAGCCACACGCCGGAGAGGAGGTCCACGATCCATGGCAACCTGAATAGCTCCGGCTTGGGAGGCTCCACCGCACCTGCACTTATATTTATAGCCAAACTGTGGCCCCCCGGTCGTTCCGATGCGGGTGGCTCCAATAAAGGCGGGCGCACCGAATCCGGAGCCGTTCCAGCTCTCGAGGCGTATCCTCCCACGATCTCCTAAGCGTCGTTCTCCTTAATTGCATTCTTCATGCAGGACACTCCGGGCGGTGTGTATCCCACGGCCCACGTATCTCCGCTCGCGCCCAGGCCGCATCCGCCTTGAAGAGCGCGCGTATCGCGGCCGCTTAACTGACACTCCTTGCAAGCAGCAACTGGCGATCCGATTTCCCAGGTAACGCCTCAATTAGCATTTAATACCCTTCTGGTGTTCCCCAGGCGACGCTTGGAGAATAGGAGAAACACGATCGTAGCTGGCCACGGAGAAATCCCGTCGAGCGGCAAGCGACAGGCGCGTGGCCAACGAGCGGAATTTCCCGAGGCTCGGCCCTCGGATGCCAGGCTAACCCGATGATCATCCCGGGAGCAGACTAGCCTGAAGCCCCGACCGGTCACCTCGGCTTGCGCCAGCCTTGGCCGACCAACGAGCGGAATTTCCCGAGGCTCGGCCCTCGGATGCCAGGCTAACCCGATGATCATCCCGGGAGCAGACTAGCCTGAAGCCCCGACCGGTCACCTCGGCTTGCGCCAGCCTTGGCCGACCAACGAGCGAAATTTTCCGAGGCTCGGCCCTCGGATGCCAGGCTAACCCGATGATCATCCCGGGAGCAGACTAGCCTGAAGCCCCGACCGGTCGCCTCGGCTTGCGCCAGCCTTGGCCGACCAACGAGCGGAATTTTCCGAGGCTCGGCCCTCGGATGCCAGGCTAACCCGATGATCATCCCGGGAGCAGACTAGCCTGAAGCCCCGACCGGTCACCTCGGCTTGCGCCAGCCTTGGCCGACCAACGAGCGGAATTTTCCGAGGCTCGGCCCTCGGATGCCAGGCTAACCCGATGATCATCCCGGGAGCAGACTAGCCTGAAGCCCCGACCGGTCACCTCGGCTTGCGCCAGCCTTGGCCGACCAACGAGCGGAATTTCCCGAGGCTCGGCCCTCGGATGCCAGGCTAACCCGATGATCATCCCGGGAGCAGACTAGCCTGAAGCCCCGACCGGTTGCCTCGGCTTGCGCCAGCCTTGGCCGACCAACGAGCGGAATTTCCCGAGGCTCGGCCCTCGGATGCCAGGCTAACCCGATGATCATCCCGGGAGCAGACTAGCCTGAAGCCCCGACCGGTCCCCTCGGCTTGCGCCAGCCTTGGCCGACCAACGAGCGGAATTTCCCGAGGCTCGGCCCTCGGATGCCAGGCTAACCCGATGATCATCCCGAGAGCAGACTAGCCTGAAGCCCCGACCGGTCGCCTCGGCTTGCGCCAGCCTTGGTCGACCAACGAGCGGAATTTCCCGAGGCTCGGCCCTCGGATGCCAGGCTAACCCGATGATCATCCCGGGAGTAGACTAGCCTGAAGCCCCGACCGGTCCCCTCGACTTGCGCCAGCCTTGGCCGACCAACGAGCGGAATTTCCCGAGGCTCGGCCCTCGGATGCCAGGCTAACCCGATGATCATCCCGGGAGCAGACTAGCCTGAAGCCCCGACCGGTCACCTCGGCTTGCGCCAGCCTTGGCAGACCAACGAGCGGAATTTTCCGAGGCTCGGCCCTCGGATGCCAAGCTAACCCGATGACCATCCCGGGGGCAGACTAGCCTGAAGCCCCGACCGGTCGTCTCGGCTTGCGCCAGCCTTGGCCGACCAACGAGCGGAATTTCCTGAGGCCTAACCCTCGGATGCTTGGCCTAGCGCCGGAAGAATTTTCTGAGGCCTAACCCTCGGATGCCTGGCCTAGTGCCGGAAGAATTTCCTGAGGCCTAATCCTCGGATGCCTGGCCTAGCGCCGGATGAATTTCCTGAGGCCTAACCCTCGGATGCCTGGCCTAGCGCCGGAAGAATTTCCTGAGGCCTAACCCTCGGATGCCTGGCCTAGTGCCAGAAGAATTTCCTGAGGCCTAATCCTCGGATGCCTGGCTTAGCGCCGGATGAATTTCCTGAGGCCTAACCCTCGGATGCCTGGCCTAGCGCCGGAAGAATTTTCTGAGGCCTAACCCTCGGATGCCTGGCCTAGCGCCAGATGAATTTTCTGAGGCCTAACCCTCGGATGCCTGGCCTAGCGCCGGAAGAATTTCCTGAGGCCTAACCCTCGGATGCCTGGCCTAGCGCCGGAAGAATTTTCTGAGGCCTAACCCTCGGATGCCTGGCCTAGCGCCGGATGAATTTCCTGAGGCCTAACCCTCGGATGCCTGGCCTAGCGCCGGAAGAATTTCCTGAGGCCTAACCCTCGGATGCCTGGCCTAGCGCCGGAAGAATTTCCTGAGGCCTAACCCTCGGATGCCTGGCCTAGCGCCGGATGAATTTCCTGAGGCCTAACCCTCGGATGCCTGGCCTAGCGCCGGAGGAACTTCAAGAGTCAGGAGTCGGCGAGGCGCTACCGAGAGTTAAAAAGAGGAAGGATGAAAGTGAAATGAGGAAACACTCTGTTTGCATTAACTTTCGTTGCACCAGGGCCGAGACCCATACAACATGGCAAAACGCCAACATACAAAGAAAAGAACAAAGAAAAATACAGAGGGTCAGCTTGGAGGAACTCCTGGGTCGGGAACGGCGAGCACACCCGCAAGGGGTAGGGAGACAGTTGGAGAATCAGCAGGCAATGGCATCGAAGGGGAGTCGAGGAGGGAGACCCCACTCAGGTCAATTTCGGGGTATCTAGCGGACACCCTCGCCAGGCCTTCATCGAAGCCTAAGACAAAGGAGTCGGACCCCGCGTCCGACATGTCACGGATGAACTCGGCGGACTGACGATAGGCCTGTACCGCCTGACGCCCGATTTTCGCGCTCTTCTCGGCCAGCGCCGCCTCCGCTCGCTCCGTAATCTGAGCTTTCGCCTCCATGACCTTCGCCACAATCCGGTCGTCCGCCTCGGAGGAGACCCTCAGCAGATCGGCCCGAGCCTCCATGTGCTTCGCCTCGGCAGCAACGCGAGCAGCCTCAGCCTCCTCCAGGCGCGAATGAAGCTCCTGGTTGCTCGCGCGGGACTCCTCCAAGGCCGATTCCAATTCGGCCAGCTTGGCTTCAAGAGATCGGGCTCGGTTGCGGGCGTTGTCGGCTGACTGCTGGGCCTTCTCCCACCTCTCCCGGAAGTCGGCAGCCTTCCGGGACTGCTCTTCGGCCCGCTCCTCCGCCTTCCTGATCTCGCATTCGAGACCCGAGGCAACCTTGAGTTGCTCCTGAGTCTCCAACAGTTGCCTCTCGAGGGCGGCGAAGCCGAGTACCCGCTCTTCGGCCACCTGGAGCCTCGTCTCGAGGTCCCTGGTCGTCCTCCCCGCCGCAGCCTGGCCTCCCTCCTCTACAGCTTTCAGTCGGCTCTCGGCCCTCGCCAGAAGCCTCGCCTGTTCCTCGTGGCTCTCCTCCAGACGGATCATGTACTGGGCGAGCTAAGAGATAGGAAAAATGAGGGCGTCAGGCGGGGATCAATAGAGCCTATAAATGACGAAAGTGGCCAGAAGAACACTCACCGACATGAGACAGACGCAGCTGGCAGCTCCGACGTCAGGGATCCCCATCTGCCGGACCCGCCTACGGTCACTCTCCAGCAGCACCGTCTTGATGAGGTTTCGGGCGCCGGCGAAAGTGAAGGCTGACCCCGACTTCGCTCCGGAGCCGGACGGTGGTTCTGCGGCCTTACCCTTACCCATTGCTTGGGGGAGAGTCATGCTGACCGTGCTCGAGGCGGGGGCCGCTCCAGAAATCGACAGGGTCCCGCTCGGCCGGGGCCTCGGCGCGCTCCTTCTCGTATCATCCGAAGCCGACCGAGTCGAAGGCCGGGCTGGGGACCGATCGTGTCCGACCCGGCCGTCTCGGGCGCGCCCGGGTGACGCCTCCGGAAAAGCGGTAGTCTCATCACCGGAGGGCTGATACGGCGTCAACTGTCGGTCCGAGCCCGCGGCGTCCCCCTGATCGGTGGGTTCGGACCCGTCTGTCGGCGTCGGAGTCGCCTGCTGGCGGGACTTCTTCGCCGGTGGGACCCCGCTCGGAGGAGTCCGTTTCTTCCTCCGGACCGCTTCCAGTAGGGACGCCCTACTGACAGCCATCGCCTTGTCCGACCGCATGACGTCGTCGATTTCTGCAAAAAGGACGAGATGGTCGGAGACTGAGAAACTGATGGAAAGAAGAAACGAAAGAGGAGAAAAGAGCTAAAAAAGAAGTGGTGGTGGGCTCACGGTCGGCGGAGACCGAGCTCAGACCGACGTTCACCAAGGCATCCTCGAAAATAAGGCGGGCCACCGGGGGAAGCCGGCCCTCGGCAACCAGCCCCCTCAAGACGGCAACGCCATCGGACTCCTCCCTCGACAACCTCGATAAGCCGATCGGGGACTTCATCGGCGTCTCCCAGGTTGTCCCGATTCCCCAAAAGGGATCTACGTCAATGAAAAAGAAACGCTCCTTCCAGCCGTGAATGGAGGAAGGAGCATCCTTGACGAGGCCGCACCCTCGCCGCGCCGTGAAGCACCACCACCCTCTGTCCCGGGGGTGGCCGTTCAGGCCGTAGCATTCCCAAAAGACATTCAGGGTGGCGGGAACCTCATGCATGCGGCAGAGAACCTGGAAGGCCGTCAGGGTGCGCCATGAGTTCGGCACCAGTTGCGTCGGCGCCACTCTTAAACCCCGAAGCACCTGCACGACTAAGTCCGAGGGGGGAAAGCGGAACCCAGCCCGAAGGATGTCCTCATTGATGGCGACCTTCCCTGGAGGAGGATGGGACATCCTCTCCTCAGGCCCCGGGAGCGTAATGTTGCAGGCTTCGGGAAGGTGGTACCGGGCCACGAACCTATCTAGGTCTTCAGGGACCAGCTCCGACTGAATGCGGTCCGCCCTTACTTCGTCCATCCCTAATGGCCAGTGAACCTACGGTCAGGACGGGGTCAAGAGGGGGGAAGGCACCGGAACGACTGGAGTACACTAACACGAAAGGAGAAAGTACGGAGAGCCCTAAATTGAAGAGTGGGGCAACTCACCGGAAAGGAAGGAAGAACGGCTCCGAGAGCGTCAAAGGAGGAGCGAACGAACAGTTCGGTGGCAACGGCAGCGGCACAAGGGAGAAACTTGAAGATGCCTGTGAAGAGAAAGGCGGACGGGGGAGGGCCCCCGGTTAAATAGGCGGAAAGGCGGGTGACGCCTCGGTGACGCCAGAGGACGCCTGGCTGCCGAAAGTTTGTTCGCGCCCCAAAGGCGAATCGACGCCATTAAGGAAGGATGTCCGCCGAAATCCGCAGACCGCCAGATCAGCGACAACTGCCATACGCCATAAAGAAGGCGGGAAGCTCGGAGCGCGCGCGCCTTTCCGAGGGATGGCGGCAATCTCGAAGCATCACTCCCTTCACCCGTTCCCCTCCTGGTTCCAGGCTCGGGAGTGGAGGGCTACTGTTACGGGGGAACTTAGCCACCATGCCCCACGTGACCGGCACGCGCGCCCAGGAAGACTACGGCTGCCCCTTGATCCAGCAATCCGACCTCGGGTCGGATATCTTCGGCTCCGCAGCCCGACCCCGAGTCGGCTGCCCCTTGATCCAGCAATCCGACCTCGGGTCGGATATCTTCGGCTCCGCAGCCCGACCCCGAGTCGGCTGCCCCTTGATCCAGCAATCCGACCCCGGGTCGGATATCTTCGGCTCCACAGCCCGACCCCGAGTCGGCTGCCCCTTGATCCAGCAATCCGACCCCGAGTCGACAATCTCTCGACAACAACAGACTGTTCCTCTGAGGCACGCCGCGGCCCCCTGCTCCACTACTCCCTGCAACGGCCGTATCCGGCGCTGCCCCACGATCCCCTGTAACAGCCGTACAAAGCGGAGCTCCACTATGCCCTGCCATGGCTGTACCCAGCGCTGCCCCACGACGCCCTGTAACGGCCATGTCAGTGGCAGCCCCATCGTGCCACACGATGACGAATCCCCGGAAAAACCCCCCAGCCTGATATATATGAGGCTGGGGGGGAAGGGGGAGGGTAAGATATATCTTCCAGAGTATCATCTCACCTGCTACCTTCTCCTTCTCCTTCTCCTTCGATCTCCTCTGACTTGATCGTCGGAGGGCCCCCACTACCCCGGTGGTGGTGCGAGGCTTGCTTGCAGGTTTCACGGCGGAGGGCGGAGCGCAACCAAAGCAACTCAAAGGGAACCCCGTTCACACCGCTGTGCCAATCGTTCTCGATTTGGACCACCAGCAACACAACCAATTTAAAAATCCTATTGTATATTTTTGTTATATTCATGATAAAGAAAGAGGCCTCTGGTACAACCAAATACATTTCCTAATAAATACTGGATTATAAAGGCTATCACATTAATTAATGTACAAATTCTTTCCATCTACTAGAATTTTTTTTGCGTATATACCCTTCTAAATATAGAAAATTGTATGAATATTCTTGCAAATTTACTATTTACTTGTATACCCTTATAAAAAATTTCTATTTGTATGCCTACCTATTAAGGGCATTTTAGTCATTTTAATTTGAAACTGTTAATTCTTTAACAGCGTTAGATGGTATGGGCATATATGCAAAAATAAAAATAAAAAAGGTAGAACAGCAAAATAAGTATTTTACAAGGGTATACATGCAAATATCAATTTTGGAAGAGTATTCACGCAAAATCTGATATTTAGAAGGGTATCCATTCAAAAAAACCCTTTAATATATTACTTCATTTGCCTTATTTTCCTAATCAAAATAATTATTAGTAATTAAAACATAATATATTATAAGTATAAATGAAAATATTAATTCTATAATAATAATAATAATTAATATATCTTAATAAGATTAATAATTTATAAGACTAATAAATATATTTTTTATAAAATATATTCATAATTAATATATAACTAAATATATTAATATTTATTATAATATATTTTATATGATTAATAAATATATTTTATGGAATATATGAAGAATAATTTTGGTATTATATAGTGAATGCTTGTAGAATACCAAATAGGTTACTCATAAATATTTGGAAATCTTTAATCATTAGGATGTAGCATTACCAAACTGATCTTAAATTATTAGAAATCAAATTATCTCTGGATAGGGATCACCAAAAAACCACCCTAAGTAGGGGTGCAAATGGGTCGGGTCGGTTCCTGGGTGACCCCGATCCGACCCGATTTTTTGTTCGGATTCTAATTTTGGATCTAGACCCGATCCAGTTGAAGATCGGGTCGGATCCAAGTCGGATCTGAATCCGAATCGGGTCTATTTATTTTGTGCTTTTGGGATAGAATTTGGGCAAATCTAATTTGGTCATATCATAATTATGAGGTGCTGGGTGACCCATGACACGAAAGACTTGCAATTGACCTCCAGTCGGATGACCCATGGCTTACCAACTAAGTGGGTCTACAAGCCAAATTTCATATCACACTATTTTTTGTCCATATGACGGATTGGACGGAACTCGGTGTCTCCCAGCTCCCCTCTCACGAGGACAAAACAAATCCCAAACCTTCTTCCAAAATCCAATTCCATTGTAGAAAACTGGCACATGACCCATATTCAGTTCAGTGTTCCCTCACTTCCTCCCTGCAAAAGTTAAAAAAAACAAAAACCAAAAAACAGAAAAAAAAAAAAAAAAAGCCAGCTACCGAGACACCAAAGATATCAACAGTGTAATGGATCGAAAAAGAATCCTGGCAGACTAATAGTGCCACGACCCACCAAAAAAAAAAAAAAAAAACTCTCTTCTGCTTTTCTTTCTTTCTCTCTCTTCGAGTCGGATCAGATCATGTCTATTTGGTAAATCCAGATCCGACCCAGAAAATGATTCGGATCCAGTTTTAGGATCCAACCCGACCCGCGGGTCCTAAAATTCGGGCCGAGTCGGGTCTACCCGGGTCGGGCCAGGTCGGATCTCAGATCGATCCGACCCATTTGCTGTCTTACCCTAAAGTTTGTTAATTTAATTTAAAAGGCCAATATAATTCGAGATCCGGCCCATTTACAGCCTTACCCTAAAGTTTATTAATTTAATTTAAAAGGCCAATATAAAACAAAGGCAATTAATTTAAAAAATCCCACCCCCGCACACCCCGGGGGGAAAAAGAACTGGATATAATCCGACCCGTCCACACTACCAAACGAAGCATTTGCATTCAATCTGCGCCGTCCATTGGGTGCAAACCAGGCTCCGCAGTTACAGTGATTTCTCTTCCGGAACGCGATGGTCCGACGCAACGGACCCGAGAGCCCAAGCGACCTCATACGCTAAATCCAAACGCATATGCGCATATCCGTCTCCGAGAGTCCAAACGCCCACGCCTCTGTTCGAAGACCCCTCTCTCGCTCAAAATCTTCATCGCAAGAAATCGACGGAATTGGGCATCAGGAATTCGCTTCCGGTAGAATCTCGCTCCTCTCCACATTTCTGTAGTTGTTTTTTGTAAGAGAAAGGATGTCGAATTCCCGGAAATTCTTTGTAATTTCTGATCAAGATCTCAAACCGATAAATGCCCAGTGGTTTTAGAGGCGAACTCGAGGTGGGTTTAGCTCCAATTCGGTAGGGGGCTTTACGGTTTTGGATGTTTTGTTTGTAAGTTTAGAATATTAGTATGCTTCAGGATGGGAGTTTTTGTGTGCGGTTGTGCAGTCCTTCCGTTGCGATAAGTTTCGGGCTTGATGAGGGTTTTTCTTGTTCATGTTCCTTGGTTAGATTCCTTTTCCTTTTCTTGGTTTAATTTGACGATGGCCCTCTTTGTTTGGACTACTTTTATTTGGCATTGATGGAATTTTGATATGATACCTATTGAACAACCAAGAAATTTCAATTCATTTCATGTAAAATGTAATCTTTTTAAGTTGTATGTCCATCACCTGTTTGTTTTCCCCGTTTGTTTAGATATGATGCCTGCTGCTTCCTAACCAAATTGGCACGCATGTCTGGAATTCGTGATGTGAGTTGTCCAGAAATTTATGGAAATATATCTTGACCGTTCTTTTCTAGGAACTCTTTCAGAATTTGTGTATTTTTCGTTGCATGGGATTTTATATCTATAACTGGAAATATTGGGTTTGATTGTTAACTCTTTTTTTTTTGGGGGGGGGGGGGGGGTGTTGATGTTTATTGTTATTCTGAAGGAAATTAAACTTTCATTCTATGATCTTAAGATTTCTTCTCTAACTGGAGCTTTCAATCAGAAACAACATAATTGGTTGATTAAAGGTTTTCTATTTTCACAGGCTTTCACATAATTTTTTTTTTTGTGATCCCTATATCATTTACTAACAATTCCTTTCTATATTTTTTCCTTTTTTTTTCTTTGTTGCATGATTGTCTCTTGATAAGTCGACAGATGATTTAGTAGAACTGATGATGCTATTGTTGAAAACATTGTCACATCAAACCAGCTCTGCCCCCTCCCCCCCCAAAACAAAACAAAAAAATCCAATGGAGAATCTCACAGGGCATTTCCTAGGGTTTTTACCTTTATTTTCAAAAATGAGTGATGGTATATGACTTATAAATCAGTATCTCAAGGACCCACCTTCTGTGATATCCTTATAAACAATATTCAGGGAATTTGGACCACCAATGGTTAAAATGCAAGATCAACCGTGGTTAGCACATGTAGAAAATAGCCTATTACTTCCAATCTTTGCTTTTCATTTACTTCTTTGGCTGGCATTAGAATTTTTGTTCATATCTCCATTCAAGCCAACATTTTGAATGTCTTACTTTTCTCATGATGCCTTCATGTTCATTGTTTCGCTGGACGTAACATCCACAGTTGAGTATGATAAGTACTTACTCTATGTCCCATATCTCCTCATTGAAAAAGCTTCAATTTCCAAACTCATTTTTTTTCATCACATTGCCTGACTTCTCCCCCAAACTGTTTAAGTTGCTTTTCTAGAGTTGATTAGAGGCATCTAGTAGTACCATATAGGAGATGGCACAACCTTGGAAGTTGTCCTTGATTTGCGCTGGTCCTTTCGACACCCATAGACTAAAACATGACGGCTCATCTTGTTTGAATACCCTCCTTCCAAATCTATGCTTCAAAGAGAAGGAAATCTCTCTTCATGTACTCAGCACCTGCACGGAAGATCACTTTTGCACCAGCAGAATGATGTGAATCCAGATTGTTATTAGTCCATTAAAAAAAAAAAGCCTCCAACTTTCCTTTCATCCTATCTCATGTAGCAATTTCACCTCTTTCATGTGCTTCTTTGCATTCTAAGTGCCAGTCCACCATGTCTGCTTCCCACTTGAGATGCTGATTTATGAGCCCACCATGCCTTTCAACTCAATCAAAAGATGCCATGCATACTCCTATCTGCAAGAGAACCAATCTAAGAAAATGTTGGGGTACATCTTCCATGGAACATGCAATTTTCAAATTCAACCCCTTTTAGCTTGACACATATCATTAATTCATAATCATGGATTTCAATTAACCACAAGGAAGTCCTTGGTAACATGCACATAAGGATATATGATGCCACGTTTTTGTCATTCTAAATATATAATATGTGCGTATTGCCTTTACCTTCAAAACCAATATTTTGCTGTTCATGGTCAACAAAACACCATCATTGCAGTCCCCATAAACAAACACAACAGTATGATGCGAAAATTTCTTTATTGTTTATGAATTGATGAACAGCTAGCTCATTGTTGTGCATGACTTATAAATTTTGCCAGGTGCTGTCCTTAGAATGAAATATCAGCATGTTTCTGTTAATCTGTTTTGATTGATCAACTTGAATGTTGGGCAACAGAGTTCTTTTTCCTTCTAAATTAATCAAAAAGAATGCACTTTTGAATTCAGCAGGTGAATTTTGCCTTTTATCATGAGAGAGAGAGAGAGGACCCATTTAATCATTTTTGTATTCTTGCTGATTTCTTTCTGCATTTTTGGAAGTAGTGCAGTCAAAATGTTGAAATCTCTCACCATGCTTCTTATCACAAATTGTTTGGTCACCATGTTAAAGAGGGTATTAGGTGCTTGCAATGATGGATCTTGCTTCGTAGATGCCAAACTGATGTAGAGTGATTGGTTTTCATATTTACACTAGTGGATAATTTGATTTCTCTAGACTTTTGATGAAAAACTACAAAAAATCCTAGACACCACCGAAGGTTTTTTCTGCAAACAAAAGGGATAATTAGAAAAAAGAAAAATATAAGGAAAAGCTTGAGGCAGAATATATTTGCATTGTTGTTCATTTGATATCTTTTTTCTCTTCAATATATAGTATTACATTCTATGTACATTACCCAAAGCCTTAGGTAGTAGGGTGCTCCCAAATAACCTACAAGAAAAAAAGATAGAAATGGGAATTAATAGAAACATTTTGTGGCTTGTGTTTAGAAGAAGAGAGGGAAAGATGTTGGGGCTATTCATGGGGTTCCCCAGTGGCCAATCCCCTAGTAAATTTCCACCTTCTCTGGTTGCTTTTAGGAGCCCTAAATATTCATGTAACTGGCCAGTCATTTTGTCTCGCCTAAGTGGGAAACCATCACTCTAATACTGGAAACCAGATCACATCCCATGGTTCCCAAATCAACTTTATTCCCATGCCTCCATCAAAATTGGATCACAATTTGTAATATTTGTTTCCTAACCCCTTAAAATAAAAGAAAACTTGATTCTGACCCATCTTAATCCAGAAGCTTTAGCAAAACAGCTAACATGCTCAAAGAATATCATGTAGTACATGTTTGAAAAATGTCATCTATCTGAGTGGACAATAACGTGTTATTTTTTAACTCGTAAGCCTAAAAAAATAATCTAGGTAATTTTAAGGGAGGGAATCACTGCATCATGAATTACATTGTAAATGCACAACTTAAATTATGTTGATATTATAAATCTTTGATGTTGATTTATATGTATCAAGTATTGACAGTTGAAGACTGTATTACAAAACAAATTAGGTAAAAATTCAATTGAACCCAACTTTATCCAACCATGCTTTTATGATGTGCATAATTCATTCCATGGGTATTTTATTTTGTTGTTGAGAGAACTAGATTTTTAGAATGCAAAATAATTTCTAGTGATGTTTAAATGGAAAATTTGTACTAATGTTGAACTTGTGAGGATGGATGATAGACTTAAGTATATAGGTTACACTCAACCAATAAAATTTCTTGCTTGTTCAGGCTGACCAGTTATTTGCAGTAGACATGACTTTTCTAGTATTTTATTGGCCAGGGATGGCAACCTTACTCTTAGTTTAATATTTGAGATATCTTTTAGGTAGATTATATCTGGAACTGGTCTTAATTTTACCTCATTCAATTGCTAGCAAAACATGTTCTATCCACTCTAGCTATCAATTACATCTCAAGCCTTGATCCGAAGAAAAAACTTATGATCTATTATGCTATGCAATTATGATTTTTCAATCCTTGTTAATGTTCTTGTTGTGTTGGAAACTTAACTTCTTTTAATGCTTCTGAGATTTGCAATCCCTATAATTTCTCTACATAATTCCATGTGGATCCAAATCTTCCATGTGAAGTTAATTAATATGACGAATATCTTTAGTAATTGATCTAATGACGTGGACAGAAAATAAATCAAAAATGATTGCTAAATTTTGGGTTCAAAAATGATCTTACCTTTATACTAGGAGGCAGACTGAGAAGGGGGATATGCCTACTCTGGGACCACCACTCTCTGGTACCCATGCTTCCCCTGCCCTTGTGCAAGGATCCTCCCTTTTTGGCACAGTTTATAAAGCATGGCAAGGGGACTAACAGTCATGCTGGACCAATTAAACTTTGCCACCATTTTGACAATCTGGTCTGCATTAGACAAAATCTGGTTGTGCAAAATGGAGTTCTTTGCTTCTTGGATAGTTATTTCTGTTGGATTCCTGTAGCTAACCTTAAACTTGATGATGCCACCCACAAACAGTCCTTGTCATGCTATTGCTCTGCTCCTTGTGTTTGGCCAAATAAATCTTTACTGTTGTTGATGATGCATGATCTATACCTTCTATAGATAATTTTTTTTTTGAAATTGGCTTATGGATTTACCAGCTGATCTGAAATTATTGGGACAAGGCTTGGTTATGATTACGGTTATTACATGGATTAATTAGATCTGTCTCCCGACAAACGAGGTTGTCATTTTAATCATCAACTTCGACTGATCATCAAATTTTAATGACTTTTTTCATATAAATCCAAGTATGCTTTGTTAGGTGTATGCCCTTCTCTTAGTTTAAGTTTAAGCATGCTTGACTGATCGAAGGAAGCCAAACCACCTTAATTATCTTTCATGAAAGTGGTAATATTATTTTTCTCTTGGTTTACTACTTTGCTAACATATCCTATATGCTGAGGGGTATGCAACGAATACCCAGGTCAACTAAATGACCTTGAACATTATCCACATAATGTATCCAGCATTAGTGATCAACTTGTGCTTCAGACATAGCAGCCAAGAAAAGATGAGTGCAATATCTAGCCAATCATTATGCATCCGCCATAATATTTGTATTGTTTATTAATTAAGTAGGCATGTAGAAAGTATCCTTAGGAAGCATTTTTTTAAATTTGTTAATTCACAAAGATTTCCCTTTTATTTATTTTTTTATATGTACTAGAAATTTGGACTACCACATGCTAATCCTTTTAAGTAGGTTGCTGGATTGTTAATTTTTTTTTCTTTAGGTTCTTTACATGTGCTTATATACTGTATGCCTTGTTGTAGGTCATTGAAGAGCCCGAAGTATTCTAACTAACATCAATAAACATGCTGGAAAACAATTATACATTTTGGTTTTTGGGTTAATTGAATTGAAATAGATTGTTGAAACAAGCACCTGCTTATTCTAGGTTTGTTTCATTGTTTCAAGTTAAAAACATTGGTTTCATTCAAGGACCAAATTTTATTAAACTAGTAAAATCTTTTTCAAAATGTATAAGATCAAATCTTAAGCCTAATTCAGTCATGATCGAGAACAACTTGTAGGAGATATAAATATTGCAAGGTTATAGTAAGAACAAGGATAAGATGATGAAGAACAATGGGCTATTTAGAAGGCTAATGCATATAAAATACGATACTGTCATCTCTGAGAGGTTTTGTTTCTCAGTTTGAAGAAAAATTCTCTATGGTTACTCCTCTATGTATCTATCTATACACAAGGGGAGTGGATTAATATTGGAGTAATTTTTTGCTTTCTTTTATTGATTTCAGGTGTTCTCATTCTCTTGCTAATGATGGATAACTGTCTTTCAGAGTATAAATAATAGCTATTGCTAAAGTTTCCTATTTCAGCTGTCTTTATACTGATGAGCACTATGTCCCACTTTCAGGTTCTGTGCTTCACAAGGAAGAATTTATTATGATGAATTGTCTGAATGATTAAGGCACTATGTCTCGCCTAATTGATGGTCTCCCTGATGAAGTTGCTATCCAGTGCCTTGCACGTGTGCCTTTCTACTTCCATTCCAAGCTGCAGCTAGTTTGTCACTCGTGGAGAGCTGCCCTTCAAAGCCCTGAGCTCTTTAAGACTCGCTGCGAGGTTGGTGCTTCAGAAGAGCTGCTTTGTGCGTTGGCATTTGAGCCTGAAAACATTTGGCAGTTCTATGACCCTCTTAGAGACTGTTGGATGACACTTCCTGTCATGCCATCAGAAATAAGGCATCTTGCTCGTTTTGGTGTGGCCTGTGTTGCTGGAAAACTCTTTGTGATCGGCGGTGGCAGCGACCGGGTCGACCCATTGACCGGAGACCACGATGGAATCTTCGCTAGCAATGAAGTTTGGTCATATGACCCCCTCCGTCGTGAGTGGGCACGACGGGCTCCCATGCTTGTTCACCGTGCCATGTTTGCCTGTTGTGCATTGAATGGCAAGATAGTCGTAGCAGGGGGGTTCACAAACTGCAGGAAATCGATATCGAAGGCTGAGATTTATGATCCTGAGGCAGATGTGTGGGAACCCCTCCCGGATCTCCGCCATACCCATACCTCTACTTGCTCTGGGGTTGTCATTGGAGGGAAGATGCATGTCTTGCACAAAGGGTTATCGACCATGCAGATATTGGAGGACGGCGGGCAGCAATGGACTGTCAAGGACTATGGTTGGCTTCAGGGTCCGATGGCAGTGGTCCATGGGGAGCTGTATGTGTTGAGCAACGGCTGCATTTCAAAGCAGCCAGCAGAGAATGTGCCTGATAAAGTGGTATCATCTGCATCGGAGTTTCAGAGACGGATTGGGTTTGGTATGATTGGAGTGGGTGATGAGATTTATGTGATAGGAGGAGTGATTGGTCCTGGTCCAAGGAATCAATGTATCAAGCAGCTATCTGATGTAGATGTTCTCAATGTGAGGAGCGAGAGGCCAACCTGGCGCTCGGTGTCACCCATGACCCATTGCTGTGGGAGCATTCTGGGGTGTGCTTTGCTAAGGATTTAGATTCTGCGAGGTCTTGGTGGGATTCTTGTTGGTGACAGTTGCTTCTCTTTATTGGAGGATGGGAAAACAGAGAGCTTATGATTTGTCTGTGATTGTTTTTTTCAATTTCTCTGGGCTCTTCTGTTTCCATGTTGTCCTAATGTAATATCTTTGTGAGGCGTCGTTTTAGCCTCAGTGATGGAAACTTGGGGTCGTTCAGGCCCTGAAAGACAGTCATCTGTTGTTGTAACTCAATGTGAATCATCATACATACCTTTTGCGTTGGGCATAAATCAATCTATAAGGTTTGAATGCAAGAACTTATGCACGGGTTTGCGCCTTTATTTCCATCTATCTGTGATGCAACCTCGTGAAGACTGCTATTTTCAAAATGGACTTGCTCAAATGTTTGTTTGTTGCTGTGGTGCTCAGTTTTAGGAATGGTTGGTTCTTTGGAGTGGACGGCGATGCTATATTTTCGAAAATTAACACATGCTGGTGAAATCTTCTGATTTGATCAGATATGCATGCATCATGCCTCCTGTAATTGATACCTTCATATCTTTGCACTTTGTACTTTGAATGCTTGCAGTATATAGAAAAAATGCACAATAGATAAATTTTCTAGTAAGAAAGATCAATCATTTTATTCAAATATGAGCAATGCCATAGGTAAACTATTTTATTTTCTGCATTATTAGAAAGTCTTTGCACAAAGAGGGGCCTTGTTAGTCCTACTAGGTTTATCCTAGCTAATACTTCCAGCTAGTGCATGTAACATAGAAGCAGCTGCAGTTTCTTGGAACCTTCAGCACCATCATCTTCTTCAGCCACAAACATGTTGCAACCCACCAGAGACATCGACAGCCGAGTTGAGCAACTAAAAGCAACAATGGTCACCTATCAGCTTGATGTTCAGACATATATATATATATCACCCTCTCCAGGATCTGTGAACTAGGATGGTGATGATGATGACCATTGAGACTTTTGAATAAATCTCTAAGCATTTCATTTGGAGGTTAGTGACTACAATGGGCATGCCGATCTAGCTTCCTTCCAAGATTGGATCCTTTCTATTGATGATTATTTTGCCTGGCACAACATTCCGAAGCCAAGAAAAGTCCAATCTGTGATGTCCAAGCTCAAGAGTTCTGCTTGCCTTTGGCGAGAGACCCTAGACCTAAATCATGTGATGACCTGTAAGCCCCCAGTTGCCATTGGGGAACACACGAAGAGAACGCTTCAAGAGCATTTCTTGCGATCTTATCATGCACAATAGTAATAGATGCTCTTCAAGCAATGTAGCTTTTTAGTCTACGAATATATTGATGAGTTCGAGGTCTTGACAATTAGAAATATGATAACCTCATTGAGGTTGAGCTGCAGAGGATTGAAAGACTTAGAAAAGGACTTCATCCTGAGATCCAGCAAGAGTTTTTCCTGTCTGATCCAGGCATCCAGTCATACCTGACGAATCTTATCATTTAGCCTCCTAGGTTGAGGACTACGTGAAAAACCCACACTACGACGCTCGCCTTTTAGGCTCCACGATAGCTAGAGTACCGTGGGACCGATTTTACAGTTCTGATGGTAAGGAACCCAACCTCTAGCTTTCTCAAGATAAATTTTGATGGTAGCGTGGCGGACGATGGGAGATGTGGAGGTGTAGATTTTGTCATCAGAGATCATGAGTCCAGACTAGTGGCGACAGGTGGTCAACGGATCTTCGATGCCTCGGTGGTGTGTGCTGAGCTCAGAGCAGTCTGGGAGGGCATCTCTTTTGCCCGTCGGACTTTGGGTGTACATCGGCTTATTCTGGAGGGCGACTCAGCTACGGTGATCGATTGGATCCGGGGTCGGAGTCGTGCGGGGGAGGGTAGGCCACTGCTCCTCGATATTCGCAGATTGCTGCAGGTGTGTGATGCCCATCAGGCCACATATACCTATAGAGAAGCGAATGGAGTAGCTGATTAGGTTACCTCCTATGCGGCCCATCACTCTGGTGGTTTTGTGTGGATGGAGGGTGACAGATTGCCGACTTCTTTTTCTGCCATGTTGTTTTCTGAATTTTTTGGTCGTATCCATATCCATAGGGTGTGAACTGCCGCTGTAACAAAAAAAAAACCTATTTCTGCATCCAAAATGCTTATAAGGTGTGAGAATTGGGGGGGGGGGGGATTGGGCCCCCTTTCCACCAGAGAATGTTCGATGCATGCCGCAAGTTTCTGCGTACCCTTTTTGATCCGTGGGCTCCCTCCACTGGGATCAACATCCACATGTGAGTGCATTATCCCAACGCCACCTCAGTATCAGTAGCACTTCCATCGAAAGCGTCCAGGCGTAAGGCATCCGGTCCCCAAATTTAATCGATGCTCGCGCGTTTCGAACCTGGACCAGCCCGGTGGAAACAAGCCTTGTTCCATCTATGCTACCGCCTTGGTAGCTAATCCCCATTGGGCCCCCTTTCCACCAGAGAATGTTCGATGCATGCCGCAAGTTTCTGCGTACCCTTTCCGATCTGTGGGCTCCCTCCACTGGGATCAACATCCACATGTGAGTGCATCATCCCAACGCCACCTCAGTATCAGTAGCACTTTCATCGAAAGCGTCCAGACGTAAAGCATCCGGTCCTCAAATTTAATTGATGCTCGCGCGTTTCGAACCTAGACTAGCCCGGTGGAAACAAGCCTCGTTCCATCTATGCTACCGCCTTGGTAGCTTTAGTTTGCTTTCTTGATTCTAGTACATTAGATTTTTTTTACATTTATATTTTTCTCTTTTATAATTATTTGAATTTTCAAAAAAAAGAAAAGTATGCTATTTTACTTTTTGCATTATTAAAAAATGCTAATTTCTATCTCGCGCAATCCCAATGGCGAGAATACCATAAGTTGTCTCTTATCTGTAGGTAACTATTGCTGAATGCTTCTGCAACTGAATTAGAATAACATTTTTACTTCTGCAAACGCACCCTCACTTCACACAATAACTGTCCTGACCAACGTCGGTGAGACAAAAAATCTACAGTATCGTTGGCTTAAAAAGTAAATCAGTGCCGTCCACAAATTGTAAGGACAGAATTTCCTTCAGTCTCCCAAATTTCTTAGCCTCCGTGAGGTATATGCCCCACTAGCAATTATGCGGACATCAAAAGAGAGGCGACCGATCTTTTCTAAGAGAAAGTAGAATAACATTTGGGAATGCAAAAGGTGAAAATATGAAGAGGCCTGCTGACGAAGTTGAAGCAACAAACTCCTATTCAAAATGTGAAAGCTTGTCTATAGATTTAGAGTGTTTAAGAAGACTATTTTAGGAGAGAAAAACAAGGGGCTTTGAGACATATTTTCTCCACTAATTATCCAAGCAAAAAGAAATATGATTCCAATCAAAAGGGATCATACAAAGTAAAACAAAGCAATGGAAAAGCTAAATAGGCAAGATGTAATCAAAGAATGGCTTCATTCATCGAGCAAATTAGGGATACATGAGCAGTAAATGAAAAAGTAAGCAGAAAAGCATCATATAGTAATCAAAATAAAGAAGGAAGAATATGATAGCTTCAATTAGATGGGCTGTCGGAGACAATTCGTGTAGAAAAAGAAGAGGCCCCTATGGGCCCAGCCCCTTAAGGTATTACTGTAGATCTCTTGCATTCTTGGTTAACGGCTCCCGAAGGTAGTAGAGAGGTAGCAGAAGTATCGGAAATCAAATTAGAATAGTGTGGGGTGCTAGATCAAAGGCTTGAAGGCATAAATGGTGTGAGAGCCGGCCCAATTGGGCCCGTCCTAGATTGAAGTCGGCAAGGCCCACTGATTTCAATCGGAAAAAAAATTCAAAATTTTTTTTGGCTTGGAACAAAGGAACTGCGTTCCTTCACCCGATGCCCTGTTCGTCAGAGATAAGGCTGCAAAGGATGGCTGACGCTGCTTCCGCAAGGTCGGTGCCAACGACGGTTAGCCGTTAGGCTTGTTGCCAACTGACAAACGACCGACGTTACCGCCGTCAGGCCGACCTTATCTTCTCCCCCAAAATCTCTATTTAAACCCCTCCCCTTCGATTGATCCC
Organism: Phoenix dactylifera; assembly: GCF_009389715.1. Taxonomy (NCBI): domain Eukaryota; kingdom Viridiplantae; phylum Streptophyta; class Magnoliopsida; order Arecales; family Arecaceae; genus Phoenix; species Phoenix dactylifera. The sequence continues at coordinate 179,264 of NW_024067788.1, read as the reverse complement.
TCACCACTCACGTCCTTCCTTCTTTCTCTCTAGTGGTTGGCGTGCCATCTCAACCAAGCACCACCACCCGAAGCCCTTCATTTTTCCTCTAGTTCGAGTGCCCTATTTCGAGAGCCACCCCCTCTCTTCTTGTCGGATTCTGCTGGAAATCACCACCGCCGACCGACAACTGCCATCCACACCCCTTGCCGATGAGTCCTCTTCCCTCGTCGAAGTTTCCTAAGGCTGTAGGGGCTGCCACCGAGGCAGCTGGGGCATTGCCCCTCTCCCTTTCTTTCTCTGTTTTGGCCAAGCATGGCTCTTTCCCCAACCATTGCCGGCTACCACCTGCCACCAACATCACTAGCTGCCACCTCGCCGGACCACCCTCATCAGCCGAGTCTGCTCTTTCTTCTCTGTTCATGAGGTTGATGATATGAGTCTTTGTAGAAAGAAGAAGAAGATGATAAGAAGAGGAGAGAGAAAGCCATCCTTCTTCTTCTCTCTCTTCTCTCTCTTTCTCTCTCTAAATGACCTAATTCTATGGACTTAAATTTGATCCTACAAAGAGACTCTGAACTGCCCTGGTGCCCAGACAGCCTATTGGACCGATCATTCTGGCCCTATTAAATGTTCCTGAAACTTCTATTGATGAACTTTGTGGATTAATGTTGGCCTTTATTGAATCTGTGTCCTTTGATTCATTGAATGAATCATCTAGACCTGACCCACTCAAAACCACTATATGCCCAATCAAGACTTCTCTTATTATTTTATTAAAGTTATTAAATAGAAATTAATATTGTTGTTAATATTTTAAATAGGTCTAGTAGAGTCGCCTAGCAAAATCTGATAGTTTAAGACAAAAGAAGTAAATAAATCTTATACTTCTTATTTATTTTTTAAAATTATCATGTTTTTTTCTGCATAACATTTGCTTGTGAAAATATTATATATATTTTTTAAAATTATGGATCAGCATATGCGTTATGAAAATCATGTTTTATTATGAAAAATAGTTCCATGAATGTTTAAAAAAATAGTTTTGTTATGAAATATGAATCTGATTATGCCATTTAATATTTTTTATTTATTTATATGCATGTTTTAAGAAAAAGATATACGTATTTGAAAGGCTATCATCTGAAAAAATTGACATCCGGAACTGGCATCCTTACGAACACAGGCCCCGCTAGCGGGTATAAACTTGACATATGAAACATGAATCTTTGTCGATTACGAACACGACCCTATCATAGGTATAAAAAAATTGTAGCATGAATATTCGTAAGTAATATTTTGAACTATGATGTGGCTAAATGATAAAAGAATAAATTATAAAATTATTTGCAAAATAAACCTGGAACCAAGTTTGTGAAATATGGATGATTTATGCATACATGATTGGCATTATAATATATTGTACTATGAAATGATTACTTTTATAATAACTATTATTTTTCTTAAATGATGCATGGATATAGAAAAATGTATGCATGATCCAGTAAGATAGTGTAAGTTTTACTTACTGAGCTGTGCCGCTCACATATCTTTATTTCTCTCTCTCTCTCTCTCCAAATGGATAAAGTTAGTGAGGACGAAGGATGGTCCAGGCTTGGAGTCCACACTGATAAGCTTGGTGATTATGTAGCAAGGTTTTAGTTCTTTAATTGTTCATGGATTTATAGTTTCATAATTTTTCTAAGTATTGCAATTTATGGGTTGGGTATTTATGTTTGGATTTAGACGCTCTAAACCAGTATTGTTTCTTTTAATGATAATGAATTTGGATTCCTATTTATTATATTTTGAGTTGAATTTGAAAGCTAAATGTAATATTAGCTTCGTATTATCTTTAGTTGTACCTCTTGATAGCATAACTATATTATGTCTCAATTTTGGGGCGTGACAAATGGATGGTTCACCCTGTTGTCCCGAGGCAAAATGAAAGAGATATGACAAGTATTTCAATAGAGTTATGGTGATGTTTCTTAATTTCTACATGTATTTTATATGATTTTCATAATTCTTTGGAGGGTTCTTGTAAGGGAGAATGGGTGGAATGGATGGTGTATGTTAGAGGTTTTAGGGAGTTCTTTCAGATTGTGAAAGCATTTGATTGACCCATTTTAAGTGTGATGGAATAGCATACTTGGATGTCCAAGATACTTCAAGAGAAAGCAAACCTTGAATCTTATGGTCAGAAATCAAACGGCTTAATTAGGATAGGAAAAATCTTTCTTGGGGGCCAAGAAGTCAGATGGGGTTTTGCCGATTAAGGGACAGGATTTGAAGCCACCACAAAAATCAATCTTATGGCAAGTTCCGAGTCTAGATCCGTCTTTAGCTGGACTCTCTCATTCTTCCAGTTTCCTTCGATTCTGTAAATGAGTCATCTGGACTCCTCAGTGTTGTTGGTAGCCCGTAGTTCCTTTTCCAGTCTCAGGGAGGGATTTAGATAGAACCGATTCCACAACATAGAAAAAAACTTGATCTTCAAAGGAGGTGGGAAGGGCTTTCATCCCAGACTCATTCTTCTAGGTCAAATTCTTTTCCTTCAAAGAGGACTAGGTCCACTTCAGGTTCGGGGAGCTCCGGCAGGGGGACTTGAGTCTCAGCAGAACCTTCCCTTTTCTTCTCTCTCCTTTCCCTCATCTTCCGGGTCCTCAACCGAATTTGCTCCATTTTGCTCAGTTGGGGAGCGGGGGTACCCTTGAGCGGTGGTTGGGTAGTGATCTTTGTGGTAGCGGGGGTAGAACTCGGAAGGCTGGCCGGAGTTGTGTCCTTCCGAGCAGACGAGGTCGGCTCAGTGACCGAGGGCTTGCGTGGAGGCGACATTGCGACCACGGGCTTGGACGTCACTTCTTCATTTCTCTGCTCAAACATTAGCCACCTACTACCGGCCTTACCTTTAAAGGCACCTTTGGGCGGTGGTTCCTCTGCATCTTGACTCTTTAACCTCGACTCTGAAATCGGATCCTCTTATGAAATTCGAATACAGAAATTGATCTTGTTCGGTTCCTTTGCCGGGAATGATTTGAAATGATTTTTGTTTCATTTTCAACGACGATCTTTGCTGATTCATGGATTTTTCAGAATGCCAGTTGTAGTTGTGTTGTTAGGGGAAGCAGCCCTATTCCACATACCTACTAAAGGGTATTTTTGGTTGTAGGATTATCAGATTGGGCTGGAGTGGGTAACTAGGTGGAAAAGAACCCTATAGTGCAAACTCCGAACTATTTCGACCATGGTCAAGTAGATGCTAAGAATGGAGTTGGTCAAATTCAGGGCTAGTTTTGCTATAAATGGCTCAATTAGGCTACAAGTCTTTGCATGATCCAAAAGTCTAGCTGAGACATAGGAGAGATTTTGTATTGGGAGTTTCTCTTTGTTGTAGTCCTCTACCATTAGCGAGCTTTCTCTAATCTTCTTCATCCATGGACATTGATCGCAGACTAAACCATGTAAATCCTTGTTTGTTGTATATATCTCTATTTGCCCTATGAATCATAGATCTAACTTCTTTGCATAACACAACAATATTTTTGGAGCCTGTTTACAGAAACTCCTAGCATCTCGGGTTTTGATTAAATCTAAAGAGGGTTCATGGCTACCTCAAAGTTGGCATAGTGAGAATTTTGGAGACATGGGGAGTGAGCAGAATGGGGAAGATTACTCTCATGACTAGACTCAACAATTCATTACTTAGCAATGGAAATTTGGGTTTGATCATGAGATTTGGTTTGTGGCATCAAAGGACCTGCAATTGGAGAAGCTCCGAAAGGACATAGAAGAGGGTCTAGGAATGTCATCAAATTCAGAGAAAGAAGCCATCTAGAACTTCTGAATGAATTTTTTTTTTTTGCTCGTCGATCGATGGCCTTTGGGAGAAAACAGAAGGTGGTGATCGCTGCAAGATCTGAACAGGTGGGAGGCATCATGGAGGCAGATTACAGGATCGAAGTAGAACAGCTAGAGGCGGAAACCATGGCACTGCCAATGATCTTATAATGTGTTTAATGTGGCTAGATTTGATAGATAATTTTGATTGCATAAATGAGACTTTGGATGGAAGCATGGACATTGGAGTCTAGTAAAAATGGAAGAGAAAATGCATCATGTTATGCAAGAACTAGCACTATGGATGGCTTCACAGTGTGGGAGGAAGACGAAGAGATGAATTGTTAAAGCAAGAACAAGGTTGAGAGAAGCATTGACAGCAGAAGAGAAAAGGCAGTGGCAGAACAAATATTGTAGAAAAGGATAGTGCAACAAAAGTCACGCTAGCACAAGACCGCCAACCACAATGTGAAAAAAAAAAAAGGAAACTACACACAAAGAACTCCAAAGATGAATAAGTGTGAACAATTAATTAAAACAACTCAATACAAAGATGGAGAACAATCAATTTGTGGTTATGTTTCCAAATACAACTAATAGAGAAGTATTTTATAGGCTTTATGAAGACTTCTATTACATACGTTTACATTAATTGTATGTAATTAAAACTGCACAGAAAAATAAACAGACATTATAGCAAAATGTAAAGATGGATAAGTACATGAATATATTAATGATCCTTGCATGAATCTAAGATTAATATGTATCTAAACTATTCCAAAACATCAACTTTACTAATTTCACTAAGTATCACTTAGGTGGTCTACGCCAGCAACCTCTTCACTGTCCCAAACTCTCAACCTTAAGCCTTCAATCAAACAGAATCTTGAAGATCCACATGGGCTCTTAAATGCATGCCACCTGTGACATCTTGGATCTACCTCACACTAGCCCCACGGAGCCTCCGGCGGATACCACCTCTCTAGTTGAACTCAATATGTTAACCCGTCCAATGCAAACATATTACCATTATCCACTGAATTGAGGCAAATCTCAAAACTAAAGCATTTGCATTTCTAAGATATAGTACATCAATCCACAATACCTCATGGGTGCAACAACTGAGGTCTTCACCAAAAAAACTAGCTGGAAGGTATTATTTAAATTTTTTAAATATAATCCTATTTCGGAACCCAAAATCTACATAAAGCATAACTGATGTGGATCTAAACACATGCCCACACAGATCCTCTCACTCCTGTTTAAGCTCTAGAGTCCTCGCAAGGCTAAGGATCCATATCCATTCATAAATACCATAAGTCTAATCAGAAATATCAGCCCAGCCCCAAAAAGACCGCATGGATCATAACCGGATCTACTTTGATACCATTTGTAATTGTCGAGAACCTCGCCCATCATCGAAGCCACGGGTACCAGATGTATCTCTATATGGGCAGGTAGGTCGAGAAGAGTTCACTTACATGGGGATTGCTGACAAGCTCTTAGAGTGAGAGCCTGTCTCAATTCCCGAGCGATCGCACCAAAAACTCGAGTTCCTTTTGGATTTCCTTCTTGATCAATGAAGACGGTTTAGGGCCAACAAAATACCCTACCAGAGTAGAATCCCACACCTGCATCCCCTCGCTACCCTTGACGGAGGGGCTACTCTCACTCTGCGCAATGCTTCAAGCGCTTCAAAGAATATCTCATCCAAGCAAAACATGGCTTGGTATAAATGATTTACAAATAGAGACCACCCTTTTAACTTCAGCAGTTAGGCTATAGAACCTTGGGATGCCTCCAAGTTGCAATGCCTAGGAGGAGGTGGTGGCAAATGTAAGCAGGGCTATAGGGGAACCAAAGCATCCTCATCTACAAAGACTAGAGATCCTCCAGCTCTATAATCATTGGGAGTTAAGGGTATTATTTGGAGGGGACCGCAAACAAGGGAGCTCTTTCAAAGGCTTCAACATTTCGGGATTACCTCATGTCACAAGTTGAAAAATGTTAATTGGCTGCAAGGACTTCCATGCCCTACTGAGCTAAGATTGATGGTTTGCTTTGGTATGGAGCAATTGGTCATGCAGAGGATGAAACTGGCTTGAGTCCCAGAAATAGAAAGAGAAGAGGTGAGCCCCATCCTGCGTAGGCTCAGGAGACTAGTCTTGGTTGCATTACCAAGATTGCAGAGCATTTGTGGTCATGTAATTTATATCCCTTCCCTAGAATATGTTACCGTGCTCACTTGTCAAGAGATGCAGAAGCTCCCATTCCAGGCACAACATGACGACAAACAAAAGATTGCAAATTTTTGGTTTCAGGAAGAGTTGGATAGTTTAAACAAGGAGGAGAGCATTCATTTTGTATTTGGCTTCATTAGACAAGCATATTTAGTTCTTCTCTTCCTGCAGGGACTTCCCGAAGAGCAACTTGATCCAATGGGGGGTTAGATCGTGTTCTTCTTTTTTAGTCTATAGTTCTGGGTTGGTTAGACCTGGCTATAGATTTTTACTCTCACTTTCTAAGAGCATTTTCTTTTTTCCCTTTGGCAGTTTATAATGTCGTGGCTACTTTATATTCAAATATATGCAAGTTCTGAAAGAAAGTTTACTCGGGCTTTTATTTTCTTTGAAATCTGTTTTTCCTTTTTCCCCTTCCCTTTCCATTAGCAAATTATACCATGAGATCTCTTCTATGTTTTAGAAGTAAATTCATAAAATTTAGCTTGTATGATGTTTTTGCTGTGGTAGAATGCACTTCCAATCAAGCATATACTAAAGTTAGTCATAAGTGCAATTGAACACTGTACTTCAATTCGGCAATGCTATGCTTCCTCAACAGAAGCTCCCCAGCAGAACAGGTGAAATGGAACATCCTGCAGTTATATAAAGATTGGTCTCTTCTCTGCAATGACAAGGAACTCTTAGGTTTTGCAAAATTGGCTGGAAAACTGTTCAACATGCGATCTTGAACTTATTTTTTGGTTCTGTTCTCCTACATTCTTCTTTTGTTCTTGGCTTTAACAGGAAGCTTTGATAGTTTTCGTTCGTATCTTGAACTCCTGAACTTCTCTTAGACTCCATGTATATCCTACTCTGTAAATAAATTTCTTATAATAAAGCTTTGGGTGGTTCTTAGCCTCCCTTACAATCAGAAAAAAAAAAAAAAGCAATACTAAGCTACCTAGTTATTTGACTTAATCAAAAGAAAGTGCATGCTGAACATTAAAATAAATTAAGTTTTCATTAGAGTATTAATTACATCTATGCATAAGTAGAGTCCTAAATGAGTAGAATTTACCTGAAAAATCTTTTAGAGATTTCAAGTAGTGCCTTTTAGAGTTTTCAAGTGGCTACATTTATAGTTCATGCAAGTATTTAACAGTTATCAATTCGGAGTGCTGTATTAAAAAGTCACGATACATCTATATACCATTCTGGTGAATCATCCTAAGAGAAAAATATAAAGTGAATGGGAGTGTACCATCTCTCCATGTATCCTCTCTTCCTCATTACCTCTACATCCACAAATAGAGTGGTATTGAACATGTGAAAAAATTGTCATGTGAGGCATCAATTTCTTTCTCCCAATCCAACAAACATAAGCAATGACAAGAATATTAAAACCCACTCTTAACCTTTTTCTTATTGCTTTGTGCCATGCTAACCATAAGTTCTATCTGGATACACTGATATACCTCAAGAAAAATTGGAAACCTGACCTGACCAATTTATACAGGAATTATGCACATGATTAGACTCACACCTATAGAAACTAAATAGTCTGCACCTTGCACCCACCAACTAATGTTCTAACATTCTTCGCCACAAAAGTCTTTCAAATTGCAAATGTCCGACCATCACTGATCCAGCCATGTTCGAGAATCTTAAAAGGGCAAAAAAAAATAAAATAAAGAGAAAATGATAATGTGTGAACAACACCTCCATTCAGAACCATTCCCATTTGAAGAAAGATTCACCCATTCCAAAAAATTGAGTTATAGATAATCAACAAATTGCTGCTCACTGATATTCCTCATTAGAGCTACCTGAAATGTTCCATTATAACAATCTGTCAGCACCACTGTACCTTCATCATTTAATTGTAGAGAAAATACATATGAAAATAGATCAATACTAGGCAAATCTTCCAACAGTCTACCCTTCCAAAGAGACCATCAGCCATTACCAATAATACAATTAGTACCACAATGAAAACCATCTGCAATCTTAAGGCTTCCCTTCCAAAAATGAGAATTGGATTTAGGTTATAAAACTTCCAAAGAATGATGCTTCTTGGTGATAAGATCTCAAAGGGTACTCTTCCTATCTCTTCTCTTTTCGGAAATATCTTCCGTACCAACTTCTGAATAAAACCAAACTAAAATCTCGGATCTATGATCACAGTCACCTTAACCTAAGGATTTATAAACCAATTCCTGTTTTATAAACAAAAACCACTACCCATGACACCCTGTTCATGGCCAGCTGGGTGGAGATGGCTATGATCCTCGCCGCAAGGGAGGCAGAGCCGCGCAACATGGCCGGAGCTCTGCCCCTCTTCTTTCCTTTCCGGCGGGCACCGATTTTGAAAGAATAGCGCGAGGAGATTGCAGAATTCGCAGTCTCCTCCCTCTATTTCTTCCCTCCCCATCTGCTTGGGCTTACTGAACCCTTCTTCCTCCTCCATCTCTCTCCGTTCTCCTCTCCTTCCTTTCCTTTCTCCCTTCCCTTCTTCCTTTCTCTGCTTGGCTTACTATGCCCTGCCTTTGTGCCGCCGGATTCGTCGCCACAACCCCTCCGGAGCAAGGTAAGCCCCTCCATCTCCTCCCCTGTCTCCCCCCCCTCCGAATCGAAACAGCAATGGCCAGAATCCGGCCAAGGGGTTGCCGAGATAAGAAAAAAAAGAAAAGAAAAAAGAAGAGAAGAAGAAGAAGGGGGGAGACCACTTATCGGTGGTTCCTCGGCCGCAGCACCGCCGGTACTCGGCTGAAGTCGCCGTCGGGCCGGAGGCCCTTCCTCCCCTCCCTCGGTGGGGCAGGCTCTCGCCTTTCCCCTCCTAGGAGATGAGGGGAGAACGATGAAGAAGAAGAGAAGAAAAAAAGAAAAGAAGAGAAGAAAGGAAGAAAAGAAAAGAGAAAGAGAAGGAAAAAGAAAGAGGAAAAAAAAGTGGAAGACCACTTACCTGGTGGTCGTTCCACTGAGCGCTGCGATCCTCGACCGCAGCGCTATAAGGCCGGAGGCCCCTTTTCCTCCCCACCCCTATATCTTGGTGGGGCGGGTTCAGACCTCCTCTCTCCACCTAAGAAAAGGGGAACGGGCGATGAAGAAGAAAGAAAGAGAGAGAGAGAGAGAGAGAGAGAGAGAGAGAGAGAGAGAGAGAGAGAATAAGAGAAGAAAAAAAAGAGAGAAAAAAATAAAATAATAATAATAATAAATAAATAAATAAATATATAAATTAAAAAATGAGAGAGAAGTTCCCTTCTGGGTGCAACCATTCTCTCTTTACCTAATTTGTAGATCCTAGTCCGATTTACCCAATCGAGACTTGAGGCCTGCTAAAGTCCATTTCGGGTTGCTTAGAGGTTCTTAATTTATATTTAGATTTTAAATAGTGAATAGCAAGTAATTTATTTTTAAATAATTTTGATTGGTGCAGCAAATTTGCCCAACTGAACCTAGTGATTTTTGGGCGAACAGTGGTAAGTGACCCTAGCACGAACCTTACTAATTTTTGAATTATTTAAATTATATGCATTGCGAAATATAAATATAGTGATGTAATTAGTTTTTCATCCATGATTTATGAATAATTCATTATGCTTTACTGTAGATAATTTATGCATGAATTATGTTCTCTAAAATTAAAATATAAATTATAGTGATGTGATGGGCTTTTCATTCTCTTAAAATTTAGGATCAAGCATATGATTGTAAATGTTCCATATTTTAGCCAAATAGCATCCTTACTGAATACTTTATTGTAAATGATTTACGTACGGATTATGTTTATGAAAAATTGCATAAAAATAATATATGTGGCATGATTATGCATTTTAAACTTTTGTGACGCTATTTAGCATTTTCTACCTATTTATAAAGGTAAGATTTATGAAAAATATGAAATATTTTACGAGCTCTCAGATAGTATGACCGCCTTTAGAAATGGAGGCCAATCGACACCTAAAGCTAGTATCAAACAAAAACGGCCCTCTGCCAACAGGTTAAAGTTGGTAACGAATATAAACTATGAGATTTTATCGATTACGAAGACGACCCAGTCACGGAATTATAGTGACCGTAGCACAAAAATCTGAGCACTGTTTTGATTAAAAGTATGGATAAATGGCAAACATTTGACGATTATGGATATTTTAAATTGCATCATTAGATTAATAAACTTGCATGATTTGTGCATACATGATTGGTTCGTTGCGACAGCTTGTTATTATGATTATGAAATGTTTTATTTTACAGTATAATTCTACTTTTCAAATGATGCATTGAATTATGTAAAAATTTAATCTTGATCCGGTAAGGTAGTGCATGGTTACTTAATGAACCGCAAAGCTTATTCATCTATTTATTTATTTTTTTGTTTTGGATAATTAAAGTTGCTAGGAGCGGAGAAGAATAAATAAATGAAGGATAAAAGAATAAAGCTTAAAGCATAGTTGCAAGCTAGCAATAAGTGTAGTTATGTCTATGAATTCATATGTTAAATTTTAATGCTATGTAGGCGTTTCTTTTTGTTTAGTGAATGAAATTGGACAAATTTTATCATGCTGTATATGAATTTTATTGTGGGCTTCGTGTTATTGTAGGCAATACCCTACGGTAGCACGGCCATGTCATGCTCCGGATCTGGGGCGTGACACTACCCACCACATTGTTTCCCTTCCAAATAAAAGCTCATCTTGCCTATGTAGCAACTAAACAAGATGTTTAAGAAAACAGGCATGTGACAAAATGAGGATACCAGCAGATGAAAAAACTCTATGTTTCCACCCACAATCTAGATTCTTGTAAATTAGTGGTAACCACTCACTTTAAAGAAACACTCGTAATATGCACAACATTTAACACATTGCAATTGGATAGAACTGCCAAGCACTCTGGATTGGAGTCATCTTCTCCAAAAAGTCCTAAAGATGGAAAACCAAACACTTATAGCCAAATTAACCTTCAAGCTTTAAAGGCATTCATAATGGTAAATAATGAATGGGAGGCATGCAAATGAGCTCACAAAATAAAATGGTATCATCCACAAATTGTAAAGAGAGAACACCCTTGAATCTCCCAATTGCCAACTCCTGCAGGACTTACTTGCTAGTTGCTATTAATCAGGTTGAAATCTGGGGCAGATTTATGGTCAATTTGGTTGGGGTAAAGATTACATAGCTCAGCATTCTATCTAGCGGGCTTGAGCTATCCCATAACCTGTGCCAACTACCCAAGCTGCTAGCCTACTATAAAAGAAGCGTTTTTCTCATTCAAAGTTTTCTAAGGCCAGTTCTTTAAGCTTCTCTTCCATAGCATCAGGATTTAAAAAAACATCCATTGGAGGTGCATGTCATGTTGGCATCTAGCCCCTTTCTATCGAAAAAAACATAAAAAAGCGCATGTCCTATAGTTGGATGAACTGGATTATTATGAATGTTAAGTTTCCTGGCTTATTTTAATCTAAGGACTTGTTTGTTTGCAAGAAAAAAAAGGGAGAAAGTGTGGTCAATGAAAAAAACAAAGAAATGCCTCTTGTTTGGTTAGAGTTTTCAAAGAAGAGAGATGAAAAAGTAGTATTCCCATGGCAATAAGATTCCCATGTTTCATTGGAAAGAAAAACCTATAGAGGAAATGGAAAAGCTACTTTCAAAATCCATCGATAAAGTTTTCTCCTTTATTAAAGGTGTAATACGTATTTCATACAACTTTTTCAGAAAAGTAGATGCTCAACCAAACATAAGCCACTCTGGAATGTGCCACTTTTCCATGATCAACCAAACATGCCAAAACCATTTTCTCAGACATCATATTCTCAAGAATCATCTTTCCAGAAAAAACATTCCAGTAAGAAAAAAGTCTTTCCGCGAACCAAACGAGTCCTAATACTTTAGTTTAGTACATGCATGTTAAGTCTAGTCCCTTTTTGTAACAAAAAAAAAAATGTGCATCTCATTTAGTTGGATGAACTGGACCATTATGAATGTTAAGTTTCCAGACTCACGGTAAACTACTAAGTTTGATGACCAAGCATGATAGTGGTATTGACCCCATGTCAAAATGCAAACAATTTTAGGGGTTATTGTAAACTATGCTTGACATTTAGTCAAAGTTCAAGCATTCATTGCAACAGCTCCCTTCATATATTTAGTTTTTACCTCTGGTTTCCTTGAAAGGTCTTTTACTTCTGTTCCAAAGAAAAATAAATATAAAGAAAGAAAAATGCTCGTTGTCTTGGTCATAAGATGCCTAAGTGGATTAACTTATGCTAAGCATGTAGACAAGATGCCTCATGTACTTACATATTTGGAGACTACCTCATTCATTCTATAATTTAGATAGATACATCATGGCATATACTATGCAAGAAAAGTTCATAAAATAGATGCTCAATCTATTGCCTAAGCAAACCATTTGATATTGAATAGAGAGCACCTTTAGTATTAAATTTATTGTACATATACTGTGAAATCTGCTGAAATTATTTATGTTAGAATTTAAGTACACTTGAAGTGCAAAATATGTTTTACATGAGTTCTACACCATATTAAATCAAACTCAGCAGATTAAATCTCTAGAAAGGATTTATGCTCTATTACAAGTCTATCTAACTCCATTTTAAACTCAAAAAAAAAAAAAAATCGTCCATAATCTTGGTCTTGATAACGCTTGCACATATTAGCTTTATAGTGAGTGCCCAGATAAAGGTGTCCCTTGCACACTTAAACATCAGAATGTTACGTCATCTATTCTGTAACTAAACAGATACACATATATAAATTCTACTTAGTTTGTATGATACAAAGTGTGTTTGTTTTAATGCCTCAATAAAATATCTGATTAATTGTTTAATTGAATGAAAACATACCCTAAGGAGAGGACGTACAGAAAGATATTCACTTAATTCTTTGTTATAATAAGACATTTTTTTATAATAAGACAATCTAATAGGACAAAGCAACTCATGGTAACATAGCCGATTATTTAATATCAAATGCATCGACGCATACTATTTCACATATATAATTAGACATATGTAAGATGATGGTGTGTAGTGCATAATTTTCATCCTATTCAATGGATACTGGCATACTGCTAAATTGATTATGCTACCCACTTCTTACTGTCATGATTGGCCAGCAGGAGCAGAGATTGCAAATTATCTTGACAAGGATTTTCCACTGTAACAGATATCAGTAATAAAAAACATAAATCTGGAATTCATAAATTTCTCAGCCAAAAAATGTCGAAAAGTCCAGCAGCAACCAGTATATTGTCTCTACAATATAACTCACCACCAGCCTCTTCTATTGGCAGCAGAAAAGAAACTGATGAAGAAGGGAAAAGAAGACCCAGAAAAAAATATATAACAAGATAATTTTTCATAATACTGAAAACTACATAATAACTCAAAGAAATTTATAATAAGAAGCAACCAGAACACTCGTCTGAGGCTGCTTATGGATGCTGCTTATGGATTTCTCTCATCCGTTAGAAGGAAGATAGCACGCCAAAAAAGGTTACCTTCTAGAGGGAATCTGAGAGGTCTCCTGAGCACTTCTCCATCTCTTCGTCAAACAGCATCTCCTGGTCACGGCACTCACGGCTGCAGAATGCCTTTTCACCTCTGAAAGAAAAAATAAAAGCACCTAAGTTGTCACGCTGTGTCATAAACTCTTCCCAATTTAGGAGAAGGAAATACTAGTAAACAAAGAGAGACACTGTAACAACCCAGGACCTCACCCAAAAAAGCTAGCCAGAAGATATTATTTGGGTTCCTCAGTCCTGTATAAGTACCCAAGATCTACCCAATACATAACCAACGTGGAACTAAATACATACCCGCACGAATTGTCTCCGTTTAAGCCATGGCATCCTTGCCAAGCTAAGGGTCTGAATTGATTCAAATCCAATCACAAATACCACAAATCTAATCACAAATACCACAATCGGCCTGTGCTCAGCCCAAACGGGCCCGTGCTACAATGTCCCCTAGTTCACATGGGCCATGAGCCGGATCCACTCCGATACCATTTGTAACAATACAGGACCCACCCAAAGAGACTAACCAGAAGGTATTATTTGGGTTCCTTAGCCTTGTATAAATACCCAAGATCTACCAAATGCATAGCTGATGTGGGACTAAACGCATGCCCGCATAGGTCCTCAAAAACAAATTAAAGAGACAATGGATTGTGGTATCTAGACCTTTACTAAAGTACAATTGAGATGTACATGAACATGGAACCTAACGGCAATTTGGCAATTCAGATAGAAAATTATGTTGTGAACACAAAAAAGGAGGAATGTAACATAGATAAGATACCAAGACAGTCAAGCAAATTACAACATCCATGGATTTAAAATCAAGCAGAAGAACACCAGAATAAAATGTAGGTCACTTTCGACATAACCCCAACTTGAGGCACAAGCTTATTAAGTTCTTGATTGTGGAGAAGAAAAAAAGTTGTGATCAAGGGTTACATGCAATGCCTGCCCAGAAATTTTTGCACCCCATCATGATCAAATGGAGTGAGAATCTCAAGTGGGATCTCAACATGACTTCCACATGGCAAAAAAAATCTAAAGTTCACTATTCTTGGATCCTAAAGCAAGAAAGGATTAAAAGTCTGCATCAGCCAATAATGAACATGAGCATACCAACTAACAGTGCATATGGCCAATGTAAAACAAGCTATAAATTTCAGAACTATACTAGAAAAAAAGCAGATTTTTCATTATATGTGACAGGTTAAATCCAGGCTGTGATGGTCTTACAACTCCATAGAAGTCTAGCTTATAAAAGAAATTCCATGGCAGAGTTTTCCTAAATAGAGTACCAAGTTATAAGCACTATAACTAGATTAAAAAGCAACCACAAGTATTCTCAGCAGCATGACAGCTAAGAGAAGATTATGTTAAAATTAGCATACTTACGTATACACGAAAATGTCTTTCCCCTGCCCCAGATTCTTCCTGCAAGCATAGCAGAAGCTCAAGAAATCATCTGAAGTATAGCCTGAATTATTAGCCAAGGGCCTGTTTTCCTTCCTCAAAGCAACAACTCCATCACCACAGCTCTCCACAATGCAATTGTCAAATATGTGAGTGGTCCTTGGGTTCGGACCATGAGAGATCACACAAGTATAGTCCTCTGAGAGCTCCATCTCACTCGGAGTAAGGCAGCCCGTAAAAAGGCGAGGAGAAGAAGTTAGCACAATAGCTTCCATGTTGGTCGACCCCATTGGAGATCTCCGGGCAGGAGAGTACAAAGCCAACTGGGAATTCTTAGTCTTGATGCCAAATTCTATTGGTGAATGAGGAGACTCGATTGAACGGGATGGCGAAAAGGAACTGGATTGGATAGGAGGAATCTGAAGTTTAAGCTGCGAGCCAAACAGCACCATCCTACTCTCTGGCTTACAGGCCTGCTTATCAATTTTTTCATTGTTGAGAGCATCCACAAGGCCAAGTCCAATGGCTTTTGAGTCTCCGTTGTCCCAAGGGTGATGTCTGCTCCGATTAGCAGAGGTGGGAGCAGTAGCATCTCTGATGGACCTTCTTTGGTTCCCACCAGTGAAAAAGGGGTTCCCAATAGCAGAGAAGGGTTTGGTTTCTAGTATGGAGGTTGGGCTCATGGCAGCCTCACAGTCTGAGGGACCCTTTGGAGAAAAACCTGAAAAGAGCCTTGGAGAGGGGAAGAGAGAGGAAGCTGTGGGCCTCTTATTATTGGCAGTGGGAGACGGAAGGCAAGTGTTATCAGACATGAGGTCTTAGTTGTTGCTAGCTGCTCTAAACCTCCTCCTCAATGTAATGTCTTGGAATCTTTGATCTCAGAAGCATAAAAAGAGAACTGCAATGGCAAGAGAAAAAGATTTAATACTTCATATAGAGAGTAAATGGAACAAAAAGTAGAAGAAAATAAAAGACTTGGGTCTTCTCAATCTTCTCTCTTTCTGTAACTTTTTTCTATCTTCAAAAGGTGAATGAGAAACAAACAACAGCAACTCAATTGGCATTAAGACAACAAGTATGAAACCCATAAGCTCACCTAGGCTGGTTCGAGAATCCTCCTCAGTGCTGCTCATCAGAGGTGAGCAACCATATACAAGATAACAGAAAAGACCCAAAGGTCTCCTTTTTATTCTTTCTTCTGTTTCCCCTTTTAGGGGTTGCTTTGATAAAGACCTCCTCAGTGCCTATGATTCAGAGTTTTAGAACAGATGAAACTGGATGTTTAAGATCTTATACGAGAAGAACAGGAGAAAAAGAGGAGCTATAATTACAAAACCAACAGAATCCCCTCTAATACTCCCTCTTTCCTAGTTCAGCAAGGCCCTCCTAAACTTCAAAGGAATATCCAATTGCTATAAACTCCTAAAAGAAAACCAGAAATCTAATATAAAATTACCAAGCCACTCGTTTATTTTATCTACTGCACCTGAAATACTAAACAAAACCCAAGCCTTCGCACAAAGAAACATCAAATTCAAAAAAAGTAGACAGATTTTGTTGGAAAAAAGTTATCTCACACCAATAAAAAAGACAACCTTTTTTTTTTGGCTACACAAAGATCAACTAGCAGCCATAAATACAAAGAACAACTAAAATTCTTCACACTTCTCTAAGATTTTCATCTGCGGCGACTCTTTCCCTCTAGAATCTAACACCGCCTGACCGACCCATCAAAACCCACTAGCAGACCAAACCAAATTACAGTAAAAAACAAGGGAGGAAAAATCCAATAAAGACCAAAAATATCAGTACGTATTACCGAAAAGACAAAAAATCCAAACTTTACGACGAAAAACCCATAAAGATCGCACCTTTGCACTTCATCCCCACCCAACAACTACTAAAAACCCATCAAGATCGCTCCTTTCCTTTTCCTTCCCCCTCTCCTTGTAGTCCCCTTCTCACTCTATGATCAGCATAGGGAGCAGTCCAGCCCTGCTGAAACTGCTACGGGGCTCGCAGGGCCTAAGTAGTTGTTGATTCAGCCTCGAAGCAGAGCCAATTTAAAGACCAAGTCAGTGTCCTGTAGAGAGGGAGACAGAGAGAGAGAGCGAGGGAGGGACGGGGAGACAGAGGAACCGAGTTTCCTTCTTCCAAAACCGCCGCTCTCCAAAACGAGCATGAAAAAGTAGCAGTTTTTTTTTTCCAGAGAAAAGACGTCTCCTGCTTTCCTTGGGGCCCTCACAAGTTATAGCAACAACAATTTCAACAAGTAATCTCACAACCCCTCGCTATTGGCACACCAACCTTCTTCATGACAGGTGGGGACCACCACCAGGCAATCCATTCATCTTCCTTCCTTCAGACAGATAATTTTGTAGATTATTTGTCGCAAACTTAGTCATTATAGTCCATTCCTTTGCTTGGTTTCCTCCACCTTGGCTCCTTATCTCCTTCCGTGTCGAGCTTTTTTTTTTTTTTTGGCTTTCTCTGATTGGAGATCTGGCCACTCGCGGTGTGGTTGCCATCATATACAGCGAACCGCTCCGCTTGCTGCGTGGTTTCTTAATTCGCAGGCTGATATAGGGGTCGGGTGGCAAGTGATGTAACTACTAGGAGGTGAGCGTATCAGGGGAGTGAAAGCAAGTCTCTATTTGCTTTCTTATATCTTGACCAGGAGGAGGGTGAAAGTGGGACCCCTAGCACCAGTGACACCGGCTAAAGAACATGATTAAAAAATAAGTTTTATTTAATTAACTTTTATTTTTTTTATTTTAATATATATATATATAATTTTTTATATGAGTTGATTCTTCTACTAGTTTTTGTTAGCTGAATCCTAATTTAGAATAACCAAGATTGCAAAAGAATAAAAAATGAAATAATCTAGAATCAAAGTTTAAAAATGCATGAATTTTTTTTAATAAAAAAATGTAATATATTGAGATCATGAAATTGAGAAAATTACAACACTAATATCTAGATTACCAGTTCCTACAACTGTACTTGTTGCCGGTGTCTAACTCGTATATTTCTTAAAACCTAATTGTATAAAATGATATAAGATCATCTTCATAAAACAAAAGGACTACATATCCTTCATGATACATTCTTAATATTTTGCAATTTAACATAATTTTTTGATCTTGATATACAAAGCTCTATTCCAAGTATACAAGGTATGGCCCAAATGCAACAACTTAGTATAATCAATAGATCCAGTTCTATTTGTTAAGAAAAATTTTAGCACATTAATTTAGAGATGTTAATATTACAAATCCAAATAAAAGAACTGAAAATTGCCGAATAGGCTCACTCTCATGATACAGTATGAAATAGGAGTTATGAGTCAACATATAAACATCACTAAATCAGCCAACAATATTGTATCAAGTCGCGATTGAATGATTATTCTATCTGTAAATATAATGATGCAAGATGAAAATCAAAATAAAATATATAAAATATTTCTTTCTACCTATTAGACTTAGTCAAGCAGAATAATTTTAAAACTTTGTTTTGGCTCTATATTATTGTTCGCTCATGTATCATGATCAAATTAAAAAAAAAAAGTATCCAATAAACTTTCTGCAGAGCTATAACTATCCTTACAAACTAAGAGATTGCCATGACATATATTTTTCATGATATCTTAATTTTCTCTTCTTTATCATTTAAAATAATATTAATATAAAAAAGTTATTAGAGATGAGAGCAGTAGTAGATAACAAGTTACATTTAGCCCAGCAAACGCCAAGTGAACGACTCCTATCCTGCACACTATTTAGGTGCTTTTTTTTTTGAGAGTGTTGAGTTCTTTTATTTTTTTAAAAAATTTTATTGGTTGTATTCATGTGTGTCTACTGTAAGTTGTATAAATAAAAAAATAAAAAAATAATTAAAAAAAAAAAAAACAGAGCTCGGCACGCAAATACGGAGCCGGACGTGGTGAGTTCACGGACTTTCCTGCAGATTCGCACGGTCGCAATCCGCCTCCAAACTCCAAGCCGGGTCCCACTCAAACTCCCAGTTTTAACATCTACCCTCGAGTCTCCCCATAATTACAAGATTATCAAAAATGGTCCATCCGTAAATTCCTCCACTTCTGCAACCATAGGTTCCCACCGGGTCCCAGCGTCGTCCTCTCGGCTTTTATCCTCTCGAAGGGATATCTTTTTGTCGTTTAGCTCCCATTTACAATTATACCCCTCTCTTTTTTGGCGTCCCCACACGCGTGCAAGAGAGCAGTCACATTGCCACGTGTCCCAGGATACGACGGCATCGAGCTCCCCAATTGGGGCCACCACTCGCACACGTGTAAGGCCCAGGCCCGGTCCACGCCGGCCCCCCGCACGGACCCGGCTCGGTCTGACCGCATGACAGTGTGAGACTAGTAATATTTTAAGGCCTGCATTCAATAGTGGGGAACTGCTACCCATCCTTGGGACAGGGCATTAAAAGTGGAGCTGATCAAATATTACATTATTTTAAGAGAAATGGGATACTTAGTGCCAGTTTTTGGGTTAATATTTGTTCAAAAAAGTGGGTTTAATGTGTACTTATGTGGATTGTGAGAATGATTGAATGCTCCCTCAGATACAATTATTGCTTGTCTAGAGAATACAAATGATACCTTAGTGCCTAGGTCATAGGTATTGGAGGATGGGGGAGGGCCATCCATGGCTGTCTCTTGTGTTGGTAGTACTTACTGTGGATTTTGGTGGATGTAATGATATCCAATAATGGAGTTAAAAGAATGGTTGGGTTTTTAACTTGGGTTATGATGTATTGGTGGTGCAAAAGGTAACTCAAGTTTGATGAGGTTGAACTCCATGAAAGGTTGTTTAATTCCTTGATTGAAGAGAAAGCTTGGGCTCTAATGAGTAAAGGGTGCTCATTATCATAACATGCCACACAAAGTGGTTGGCATTGGGCCTTGCTTTGCTTTAGGTAAAATAAGTATCCTTGTTGTTAAGCAATATTTCCCTGAGCTACACAAGTATCCTTCTTTAGTAGGGTAGAGAATAATATTTGTGTGTTACTTCAATTGGATTACTATCTTGCTTTTCCATGGGGGATTTATTTCAAATAAAGACTTATATTATTAGTCAAATTATTAAAAGGTAAACTATATATACAACTATATGCTTGCAAAGGCATGAGCCATTGTCCCCAATGAATGGCACTTGCATCTAAACCAGGTAAGGCCTAAAACTTTTATTTAACTCTGTGTTATTATATTTTCTCACAAAAAAACTTTGTATTGTGATGTGACAATGAATAAATAATTAAGCCTATTGTTGAAATTATTTAAATATAGTTGCATCCTATATAAATATAATAAGCTTAATTTCTAGGCTAAAGTTTTGAGGAAAGCCTCTCATAGAAGTATAACTTCCCTAATAATGCTACAGGAGTCGATATAAGTTGTGATCGGCAAAATAGTTTTAGAAAATTGATAGATAATTATCTTCATTTCAAGTGAAATATTGCAAACTTCTAGAGGATACAAATAAGCAAAGGAGACCCATGGTGAGATGAGATAATAAAATGAAAATAGTAGCTTAAGAACTCTATATATTACCTTACAATTGTTAATGATGGTAATAGAAAAACTATGCAATTTTGAAGTTTGATATCTATGCTTTACTCCACATTTGATGTGTAAGAAAATATAAAATATATAAATAAATCTACCTCATCTTATAAACTTAAATTTTTGGGATAAGTGGTGATTTTAACATGGTATCAGAGCAGAGATCCTGAGTTCGAACCTTGTCTCCGCACTCTTTAACCCCATTATTAAAAATTTCACATGTTGGGCTTACCCATTAAAAGAAAAGTTCAACCCACATGTGATGGAGAGTGTAAGAAAATATAAAATATATAAATAAATCTACCTCATTCTATAAGCTTAAGCTTCCGAAATGAGTGGTGATTTTAACATGATGCAAGTGTCAAATTTTATCCATATTTGATGCACAAGCTTACACAATTTTACACAACCTGCATGATGTTTTCAAAATTAGAAAACTTTGATCCATTAAAATTGCTGCATGAACACAAAGCAAAGAATTCATTTGCATCAACTCTTTTATGGTTATCTCATGATCCAGGTAATTTAAAACCTAAGTTTATGAGTTTACATCATGGAGCTCTTAATTAAATGCTTTAAATTTGAGTGATGGTAATGTTTCCCTCTAGCATACGATCGATGTCCTTGCTTTGTAGTATCGTATCTATATTTGCCTCCTATTTGAGAAATGTTGCTTTTTGGTGTAACCATTATAACACAGGAACCCAATCTTATCTGAAAATTACATTTAGGTCTTGCTCGTAGTTGTTATGTGGATATGGTCATTCTAATATATTACATAAATTTATTATTTTTAATTAATCTACTACTCCAAGGTCTAAATGAGCATCTTCCATATTAACTTAAGTTCAAAATTCTATTTTTAAGGCCATAAGCCACTAATGGTCTAAAATACAATTGCACAGCAACAAACCATCTGAAAGGGATCGAAGATGCTAACAGTGATTGCATGCTGAAATTTAATAACTTTTTCAAAAATCAATGGTTGTACCTGTTCGGGTTGCCTACGTACTCCTTCACAAGGGGGATCAAGCCACACATAGTTCTTTTAATTTTGAAAAATGTAGCGGAAAACTGAATTAAATATTTTAATTCCAGCATGCATAAGAAATCAAATTTCAATTTACTACTACAAGTATTTATGATCAATATACCAGGATCGTTAAAACAATTATACTAAAATCATTGCATGATTAAATTCAGATCTGAAATGGGACTATAAATTAAGTCCTAAACTTAATTAATCTAATCACGCACTGATCTTCGAATGCCCATTGAATAGGCTCTGAAGATTACTCTGTGAAGAGCCCCAAAAGTGGTTTAACCCTTGGGGATTGGAACTTATAAGAGATATCTTTGAATTTAGTTTCATACCTCTATGAAATCAGAAAATATTGGATCTGATGCTAGAGCTTCGTAGCTACACACTTATCTGGCCTCTACGAGTGATCCACGCGAAGCTTCTGGAATGATCCAATCTCGCGGAAGTGCTAGCTTGTGCAGAATCTTCCTTGTTGCTGAATATTGATCTTTCCAATCGCGATCAACCTTTGATCCGCCTTCTTGGAAGAACTTGGAGGAATGGTTAGTAAGGATTGAAGAAGACTTAGATCTAATCTAAACGCTCTTTAAGGGATCCTTACTAGCTATTTCAAAATGAACTTAAAAGGGATTCAGAATGGTCGGAATGGAAAGGCTGAAAACTCTTTTTCTTTTCTTTCTTTTCCTTTGGTTTTTCCCTTCTACAATTTTTCATGATTTTGGCGACACAAGGTACTCTTCCTTTTATAGCCACGCCATCTGATTCTTTGAATTCGAAATTCAGGTGAAATCTGGTATCTTGTTGGCGTATGAAAGGGATGGTTGCAACAAGATAGATCTTATCTAGTTTGAATTCAAAATTCAAACAACATATGTTTTATGCGGATAAGATAGGATCAAAATGTGGGGTAATGATCTTCCATCATCATCTACCCATTCTCCCACATGTTCCATGATCCAAATCCCACGAGATTTCATTGAAAAACCACTTCTGGATTGAATCCCGGAAGTTCAGAACATCTGCGAACTCCAGATTTTTCGGAAGGAATCGACCTTCCCGATCTTCGAGTCGACTCCTTCCCCTTCGAGTCGACTCCAAAGCTTCGTGGGTCGACTCCGGCTGAGACGATATAGAACAATTTCTCTGATACGCCCAGCGAGTCGACCCCTTCATAGCTCGAGTCAACCCCAACTTGCTCGAGTCGACTCTAAGGAAACTCGAGTCGACTCCACTTGGAAAAATAGAAGACGTTTTCTGTGGATTCTAAGAGAGTCGACCCCAGCCCATCTCGAGTCGACTCCGAGGAAACTCGAGTCGACTCCAATCAGGTCAAAAACTTTGATTGAACTCAAAATTGAATTCAATTCAATTTGGCTAATCCTTAGTCCAAACACTCAATCAAATTGAGTTTATTAGTAATTCAATTACTATTAATCCTCCAATAATTATCTTAATTATTTTATAGGATAATTTGCTAATCGAATTCACCAAATTATCCCAGAATGATTTTCAATCATCCATCAACTATCTTGATCAATCAGGAAACTTCTATGCGTGTGACCTCATAGGTTCGAACCTAAGCCGGTAGTACAGAAACAGCTTCTTGCACTAATCGATGTGACCATCTAGCAATGGTACCCGATGTCCGGATAGGCCGAATATGTGTGAAGCAAATATTCTGGAATCCTGGACTATGGTTACTGTATAATTCATCCCTTTGACTCCTAATGGTAGGATGACCTCAGAGTTCTGTCAATTCTCTAATCAGTACATCCACTATGTGATCAACTTTAAAAATCCTGCGACTCATCACAAGGATTACCATGGCCATGGTTTTGCTAAATTGAACACAAAGCATTATCTCCTGTTTTTCAGGAGGGGTCAATTCCATCTTAACTCACGCACCGACTTCGCAAGTACTTGACTGTACCCAGTGACCTTCCATCCCAGAATTAGAAATTCTGTTAGTCCGGTACTAAAGTACAATGAGTTGCTTGCTAATCACTATGGTGATCTTAGGTCTGAAGGATACTTATACCCATATCCACTCGGAACAACTTTTGATAGTAGAGCGTTCCGAAATTGATCACGTTCAGTGAAATGTACTCCTACACTTCACCTGTGTGAAATATCAGTGTCTCCACACTTCTTGGTTAAAAGGACAACCAACGTATATGTCAAACAACGACCTAATCTCGATAATGTTGTCGTCCTATTAACAGCATATCATTTGATCGCGAACAGGTTTAAGGACCTGAAGATAAATTTTCTTTTATCATAAATTAAGTCCTAAGGACTTCATCATATAAGAGTTCATTTGAAGATGTATAATGAAATGATGAATAATGCCAAATAACACTTTATTAATTTATCAATTTATTTTATAAAATTCAATCATCAACATGCTGACGATTGATATTTAGGATACAATTTCCAACACCATCATCACATGGTATCTACTAACAATGATATGATATTTTATTTACTTGAACTATTTTCTCCCAAGATATGCCACACCAGCCAGAATCGAACTGTACGGAGCATACCGTATCATACTGGTTCAGCACTGATATTCAGTAGGAATAGTGTACCGATACTCGGTCAAAAAAATTTGTACCGACATTGTGCTAGTATGGCACGAGTACGGATCTGGTACCGAAACAGTGAATCTTGATCTCTCCTGTATCCAAATGCCAGAAACGGTACGAAGCTATTGTTCATTAGGAGAGAGCTATTGTACCTACAGGCAAGATGTAATAGAAGTTGATAATGTCAATCTAAATTTGCCTAAATGAAATTAATGAATCATTATTAATCAACCGTTTAAAAATTATGTTTGATGATATGATGGATAATTACCTGATCATAATAATGCGATATCCAATACTTACAATTAGGATTAGACAATATTAGTAATTTATCAATGTCGTGCTTCTTAAAAGACATTTTTACTGATTCACTTATTCTACTGACGGCATCACTACTTTGATGCATATTTTATCACATCATTTTCAAATAAAGCTCTACAATTCGTACTAGTTTGTTCGAAGTTTAATGTTTGAATTTCTTCCCAAATTATAGGTCACTCTACCTCCATCTAGAAAACCTTACAGTATTGTTGATATTTGCTACTCCTTCAGTCAATTCGTAGACTTATACCCAACTAAACTCTCATTGAATCGCATAATAAATTTCTAGAACTTTTATAATTATCTTGTAGTTTAATGCATGATTTTATAATTATCTTATAGCCAACCAAGTGTTCCAGATTTGAATGGCATGGTATTGAGTTTTGTTCTTTAGTTACAGATCACTAAGATGATGACAAGGTTGCTTCTCTAGCATCTAATTAATGCTTAACTATAAATAATCATTTTAATATTTGTGTTAAGACAAAAAAAGGCTAGCAATGAGTAGATAGATATAGGATCATTTGAAAGAAAAAAGAACAAATCTAAACAATATAAGTCATTCTTAGTCATCTTTTGAGAAGGAGATTTGGTGGAGGAGGTTAAGGTAGCTATGAGACAGTGTTCAGATAAGAGGATGCAAGAAAGCTAAACATGTCACCCATCACCAATTGGAGCATTTTTTGTCCACTTTTAAAGTGTGGGCCTCAACCCTAATCAGGGGAAGGGGGTCAGTATGACCATTATGACATGCAGATTAAAATATTAGAGCAATAGAGTAAGCATGACAACATCCTAGTTAGGAAAGTGAGGGCAAAAGTAGTCCTTGGCAAGGGTCAAGAGATAGAAATCATGTCATCATAGTGGGTGCAAATGGGTAGGGCCTACTTGTCTGGGGGGCCAACTTAAATTGGTTGTGGGAATTTAGCTTAATCAAACTTATATACTATAGTATTGAACCTACTTTTTAGATTTCAAAGGAACCTATGAATATAATTTTAAATCTAGGTGGAGCCTAAATCAGGTTGGATCCTAATCGAAAACCAGTCTACAAGACTAACCGCAATTCTAATCGTCATCATGGGTCACATATTATTGCTGGATTAGATGTGTAAGTGGGCTTAGCACTTGCATTTCATGATCATGTTTTGCTATAGGGAATCCAATGGAAATTGAGTAATTAGAAAGTCATATAAGCCTCAACACTTTTGGTGAATGACAACATATATAGAGATGGGCAGGAGAATCACATCTTATGGGGTCCCCCTGCCCCCTCCAATTGGGTATCCTTTGTTCATGGTTCACCGTTTTCGGGCTTAATCTTTTGCGTAGGGGCTGATGGGCTTGCTAATCATTCAAAAGTGTGGCCCATCATGGCCCACTTCAGATTGATCATAAATTCAGCCACGATCTTAAGTAATGAAGGATGATTGATGGGTCCACAATTTGTAAGAATAATGTGAGATTGAGTTAGTAACATGCATGAGCATTATGTCAATCTCATTCGGCTCCCAAGCTTAAAAAAAAAATAAAAGAGGAAAATCTTCTATAGCGGCAAGTTTGATATTGTGTGGTCATTTGTTTTTCAATAACGTAAATTTATTTGTATAAGTTACCAAGTATTGTGGTTCTCTTTTAGACAGCATTTGCTTTGTAATATAGATTATAATTCCATTCAATTGTTTTCTAAATATCTTTACTATATTTTTAAGTAGTAGTGCAAGAAAAGCTCGAGCTCATTACTTAAGAGAAGAAATGTACATGCATATGCATTGACACACACAAAATGGAAAAAATAAAGGAAAAGCTAACCAACTTATTTTCATTCACCTATTCTGACTGTTTGAATAAGACATGCACATCCCTTACATCAAGAAATCCATGTTTGAATATCATATATTTACCATACTAAATAGTATATAAATTGATAGATGGATGGATGGATGGATGGACAGATTGACTAGGATCTGGTTGAATGGATCTTTCTCAAATTCGGTCAGATTTTGATCAGATAATGGAGGTCCCAAGTTGATGATCCGAGTTGCTAGATATGATCCACTACTTTCAAATTACTTGCATATTGAAAATCATATAATTTGGAGGCCCTAGCATACGTATCAAGTAGTTAAAAATTAGACAATTTAAATATGAGTTCTAAAATCTAGAAATATTCCTTCTAGATTTTATTTGTCATTTTTTGATTCCAAAAACTTTCTTTCACTTTTTCTAGATCACCTATACAACCTTAGCTATACAAATAAGAAACAAAATTAGACCTAGTTTAAGATAAATAAAAAGATATCTAATTGCATTCATAACAATAAATGAGCAAAAAATCAAAAAAAAAAAAAGCTTTCAACAAAATAAGAAAAATGTTGAAAAACTATTTACAAACATTGACTACAAAAATCATGATAGAAATAAATAAGGAAACATAAAAGATACGATGTACAAATATATTAAAAAAATATACTAGAATATAATTTTTTGGAAATCATAACAAAAAATACTTCTTTTTGTTATTCTATTGCCAATATTTTTTGAGAATAAATAATAAAAATAAAAAAACCAGCTGTAAATGGATAAGGAAATATGTATTCATAGAACTTGTGATAGTAGATAAATATAGAAAAGTACAAAAAAGTATGCAAACAAACAGGATAATATAATTATTTTTAATATTAGTATTGATAATATATATTAATATCTAAAATGTATATTTTTCAAGCATAAATTTCAAGTACCTAAATTCTATGAATATATATATATATATATATATATATATATATATATATAATTTATTCATTGTTATTGTTGATTCATCTATTTGACCAATAAAAGGCCTTCACGTATGTAGAAGGAATTGCTGCACTAAATGAAGGTAAGTTCACACTATTTGACATATATATAATAGATATACTATAACCCTAACATAAATATCATAATTACATATGCTTAATTTCATTCATATAAGTCGTTTTGCTTATTCCTTCTCAAAACATAAAAAGTGTATGTTTTATATAAATTGTGGTCACCTAAGTGCCCCTAATTAACCCTAAAAGGCACACACTTCCTCTTTCAAAAGGACAAAGGAAATGAATAGCTAGGGTTCCTCCTTTTCTTTGATGGTGCCTATAACAACATGCGCTAATAGTTAGTAGATATATAAGTGCTACAGCCTTGAGAATCTACTAAAGAAAAGTGCTCATTTCCTCACATAAAAGTCCCTAGATTTTCCTCTCCAAATTTTTCATGATACCCTTGCAATTACTTTGTTGCACATGATATTTTTATGGTGCCCAACTCTATGAGTGCTATGTTTGTCTAGTAGTTGGTTCCAACCATGCTTCTTTTGTCTTGCATAATCATATCAATTTCCAATTGGAAAAAGCTACTGCCCCTATTGTGGTGCCCTAGTGCCTATGTCCTTGAGAGGCTAAGACTGGCTTCCTCTATCAACTTCATATGAGCTCGCCAAAAAAATTCCCCTAGTTCAATAATATGCCTGAGCTCCTCTATCTCCATGCTCCTTTATCATTATCATGTCAACCAAACCCCCTTTAATGCTTGGACACATAACTTTCAACTTTAATGGCATATGTTAGAGAGGGCAGAGTCCCACCATTCCATGACCTAAGGGCTTCATAGGACCTATCTTCAACTGCCCAAATGGATGTCCCTTTCTAAATGAAAAGTGTTGGGGGCCACAAGAGGCTGGGCATCACCTCTCATCTTTACCCACCTTAATTTTTTTGGGTCCCATGCTAGGTTCAAAGAACAATATGGCCTAGACTTCACAATATTAGGCCAAGGCTTCAACGAGAAGTTGACTCCCATCATTTCTAAAGAGAAAAGACATCCCCAATGGCCACCTCCATATCAATCTAGGATTGTCTAACAATTTGCACCGCGGAATGCCGTGCAAAACTAGTCACTACAATTAAAAGATGCCGCATATGGTACATAAAATCATCTTATTTGATAACTATTCATCTCTTAATGGTAGTCATTGAGTGCTTCACAGCACTTCACAATGCAAACCGCATATGCCGAGGATCCATGCTCTTCCACATGTCCACATAGTTAGCCATATTACGAGATCGCCCATCAAAATGGTGCTTCATGTGAATCCTATTTTAATAAAAAAATTTTCTCAAGATAAAGAAAGGAATTGTATGAGGTTCATGATCAGGTATACAAAACCTAATTTTCAATAATTAATTTTATTTTTCTCAAGAAAAATCAATAATTGATGTACCGAACATAAAGGCAATGGGTTAGGTTAAATAGGGCTTGAGTTAGGTCAAGTCTGAGTTAAGTTAAAAATCCTCTATTCCATACATTTATAATTGGTGAAAGAAATCAACCATCTCCGGTCCATTTTAATTCACATGAATCCATATCCAACTTGCCAATTCGATTAGGGTTTCACCTGTCATTTATATATTTTAAGAAATTGAAAAAAGAAAAGAAGGGTGGGATTGGACATTCGGATAGTGCTAGGGATGCTATAAAAGAAGTGAAAGAAAAAATAACAAATTCTAAAAACCTTATTCCCTCTGTTTTATTCCCTATAATTTTTTTAAATCTTTTTCTTTCCCATTAGCTAAATAATCTCTGATATCATTTGAATGGTCTTAATTAGTAGCTCACCAATGCTACCACCACCATCTTGAGAGAATTTTTTTTTTTAGTGTAGAGGCAACGAGTATATTGCACCAGCTCAAAATCTAGTTTGTCCACGTTGAATTGCCTCCAAAAATTTGATGTCCAAATAAAACTCTGACACATCTATAATTAGTTTAGTCTTAATTAATCTAACTCAACTCAATTAGACAAAATCCTTACTCAGACCTATTCATTTTAGATATATTCAAACGATGATCTTTTGGGTTAGAAATTGCCACTCTTGGTGCTGATATTGTTGTCATTGGTTTGAGAACAAACATGGTGCCATTGATACCTACAACATCAGCATATAGATGGCAGGCACTGATGGACTCACCTAGAGGCTGTCACATATTGCTATCACTGTGGACTTTCTAGGCTTTGATATTAGAATGGAATTCTGAAAGGGAATAAATGTTCTTGCTTTTTATCTTCAAAATGACTAAGATGTGAACAAGGTGAGAATTGAGATGGCAAAACCTATGCATGCGTAGAAATGACACAAAATTGAGAATGTCCATTTTGTTTCAAGGCAAACACATATGGTTGGTAGATGATGGAGCTAGTGATTGTGGTCATGGAATCAATTCAACCCATGTTACGTACTGTTTTTCTTCTCAAACCTAGCGTACTTCCTAATTTTGATGGCTTCTTCCATTTAAATGAGTGGGAACCTTGAAACTTCTAGTCAAAAAAAGGTTAACAACCTAATCCGATACTTCAGTGGACTCGGTTATCAGATCATTAACCTATTGTGGGTTGACAATTATGTAGCATATTGTACAATAGCCGATCGATGAAAGGTCATAATTCAATAGAGGCAAGCCAACTTGATCTGCTAGGACGTACTTTAGGAGTACTTTTTTTCGCTTATTTTGTCGTAGATAAAAACAAAATTACATAAATCATTGATAGATGCAGCCATTAGAATCCATCAAATTAAGATATGCAAAGATAGGGAAGGAATATTTTTCTAGATTGAGCTACATTAGGAGTCTGTTGATTTGTTAAGAGGTGCAAATGAGCCGAGTAGCTCATGAGTTGCTCAAGCCCGACTTGGGCCCAAGCTTGATCAACTCGACCATTGTCAAGCTTGAGTAGCATAATACTTAACTCAAAAGCATGTGAGCCTAGCCGAATATATACATTTTTAAAATATTATATTTTTTATAATATATATTATTAATTTAATTTGAAAAATATAATATTTATATTTTTTAATCTGATCTAACTTCCAACTTTTAACTATATTTTTTAATTATGATCAAGGCTCGAACTCAATTTCGAGTACGGCTTAGTTCATATTCGAATCGATCTCGAATATTACTTTTTTTTTATCGAGTTGAGCTTGAGCATGGATATTAATTTTTGATCAATCCCGAGTCGAGTTTCGAGCCTAAATATTTTGAATATTTTAGAGATACGCGACTTGTCTCGGCCTAATTGCACCCCTAGTCCACTGGCTGGTTTGCCTCCTGTAGGACAAGAGAGACCTGAAAATAATTCAGTGACTGAACGAGACGCCATATATTGAACAAGTTAGCTAGCAAGTTTTCAGATAGAAGCATTTGAATTGTCAATTCTAAAAACTAAACCTTTCAAAAAATTAACGGAGTCAGTAGATACAGTTGTCTGACTACTGGATTAAATCTTAAGTTCTATAGAAGATATGGTTGTTGTTTTTAGCTAGTTCGGAAGTGTTGACAGTAACATTCTTGTGACCACCCTCAAGCCACATGATTCACACCAAATATGTTTTGACTTCTTTGAGATGAAAAACTCTATCCAAATCAACATTCACAGCATAGGGTGTAAGCTCCAAAAAATAAAATATGACATTTATAAGCATAACTTAGTGCATACTCTAATGATGATTACGGTCAGTTGATGAACTAGTTACGACTTAATGATGTTGAAAGATTTACTTTATGAGGTCCAATAATGATCAAGTCAATGCACAGGCTCAATGATATGGGGAAAACCAACAAGAGAGCGCCATTCACAGAGATTGTGACACAGCATTAGGACAATAAAGTAAGAACCACAGTAATAAAGATGCTCTAATGTTCACCCTATCAAAGGTTGAATACTTACACCTAGCCCTTTTTCTATATAGTTCTCAATTTCCATCTTAAAGCTTCCGGCATGTCACAGACTGCTTTTAATCCTTCTTATCAAGGAGACAAGAGAAAGGTTGTGATCATTGTAGAATTGCATGAGCAGAACTGGCATCTTTAGGTGAGACTTGTCATTGTCCAGTGTCCATTAGCTTTTAAGTTCCCAATAAATCTGAAGGGCAGTGCCACACCTCTTTTTACTTCATCCATGCCTTTCCATTCTCTATAATCCAAGAGCAAGAACTTGTTTTCTCCATGGGCTCTAAAGATGGGGCAGTCTCTAGAAGTAGATTTCAGCCCCTCAGGAGTTTTAATCAGTTTTATTGAGATAAATGTGGACATCAACCAAAAACATGCATCAGAATAAAAAAATCTTTGCTTGGAAGTTGTTTTCATAAGTTTTCGATATTTGTCCAAAAAACAAAAACTAAATATTGATGGTAAGTCTATGTATCTTTAATTTTTATTAGTGAATACATTTCTATGAAATATTATGTTGTGTAATTTGTTTAGGAAGAAACTCTGTTAAAGGAACCAACTTAAGCAATAGACTAATGGCATTTCATTTCTCTAGTTCACCTTCAATAACCAAACTATCCTGATAAAATCTAAATATTGCAAAGCAAACTTAGATATCTGAAGACCAATTGTAGATGGGTGGAATTTGGTATCAGTCCTTGGAGGATTGGCATGGACTCCTAGACATGAAAATCTGCTATGGCTGACATTATTTTGACAGGACAATGCTTGGATACATAATCTAAACTTCTAGATTGATGATTCTTTCCCCCCCTTATTTTCGTTTGAGAAAATCCAAACTGATGATCTTTGATCTACTTATACCCTGTAGGATAACCTTCCTACTTCATCATGCTGTACATGAGGCAATCACAATTCTCAAGCCAAAGATCGACAATAATGAACGAGTACGAACTACTCGAGCATCGATGTCAGCATTGAGCTTGACTCCAAATGTAAACTTGAACCCAAATGCCAAGGCCAATCTGAAATGGATGGAACGAGGTTTACCATCCCATCTGTAACCCTATTTGTCTCTCTATATGCATGTTCTATATCTTATTCATGAAAGCTTTGTACCCCTCACCCTTTCTCAGGATAGAGATCGAGATGAATGAGTCACCCTCGACAATGATCCATTGCATATTATTTACAAGGTCCAAAATGGAGATTATTGGCTGCAGCTTATCTTGATGTTTGCACATAAAAGGATGGTTGTTTCTTCCTCGGAATCCTTAAACCAACCAAGGGATTATTGGCTGCAGCTTATCCCTTGATTTGTCCAAGTTGAATCAACACACGCGAGATGCATAATGAGAGAAAAACTTGCTGATTTGATTCCGAAAGAAAGAAAGCCAAGAACAATCTAAGGAGGGATTGGTTTATCCCAACCTTAGCCCAAGCCCGAAGGCCGATTATAATTGACACTAGGCCTCCCAAGCCTTTGCGGCCAACTCACACTCTAGATAGATAAAAACAATACTTCCAAGATACCTTTACTAATCCTATCCTACGCCTTATATAAACCTTATCATGGACACATGCAGAATTTTTAAATAATTCAAATTTAAATTTAAAATTTAAATTCAAAGAAAAGATGGAGAGCAACGCGTGGCATGGAATGTGGCTTGATATGTGCTGGGCGTGATCAATAGGCGTCGGTCCGTGTGGATTGCAGAATTCAAATTCAAAATTTGAATTCAAATAAAGACTGGTCGGTTGGGCGCATGGGGCAGTTGTTGTTGGATTTGATCCGCCAAGTTGGTGCGGCGCAATGCTTGATTTTAATTGCTGCAGTGCTTGATGGCTGCAAAATTCGAATTCAAATTTGAATTTAAGCTGCTATGGGGGCTGAATGCGATGTGTTGGCGTGTGCTCATGCATAGGGGGGGCAGAAATCTGGGCATGGTCCATAGTGGAATTTGCAGGGGTTCTTAACACAGCATTGCGTCAATCCCGAATCCATTCAATCACCGTAGCCGAGTCTTCCTCGTGGAGAATGCGGTCCGCACCCAAAACAAGCCTCACATAGATAATGCCTTCTCATGCTACTCTAAGCTCGGCACTGATGATCAAAGTATCGAAGATCCGCTGACTCTAAGCAGACACGTGGTTCTCCCAAAAAAAACCTCCGAAGTGATGAGCTGCGTAGAAGGCAACCCAGTCAGCAGCACTGCTCGTCTTTCGATAGATATGAGTGCTCGAAAAAAGTCATACTCTCTCAAGAGTCTGCACATGTCATAGAACAGCATCATCCTACCAATAGCGCTACGCCGACCCCGAATCCACTCGATCATCATAGTCGAGTCCCCCTTGAAGATGATGCGATCTGCACCCAAAACATGTCTTGCATAGATGATGCCCTCCCATGCAACTCTAAGCTCGGCATTGATAATCAAAGTATCGAAAATCCACCGACCCCCGACCACTACCAATCTGGTGTTGTGATCTTTGATGATAAATCTACACCTTCACTGTCCCTCTCTCGCCGATACTTCCGTCAAAGTTCACCTTAAGAAAGCCAAGAGATAGAAGCTCCTAGAAAACAAAAATAGTCCTAATCGCTGTGCAGAGTGAAAATCCTAGATGTCTCTAGCCATCCCAAAGCAAACCGTCACAGTCGTACCAATAATCTCTGCCTCATGAAGTAAAGCACCATTCACCACCACCCTCGAATACATCCTGTTATCCTCGAAAATTCGAAAGGTCCTGCTCTCGTGAATATATAATTTAAAAGTTCAAATGGATGCATCAAGTTGCGACCATATACTATGATATTTATTTGAAAAGAAATGTCAACAGATCAAACAAATGATAAATAACTTGATGTCTCCTGTCTCCATCATTAGAGGCTAACTTTTTTTTTTTTTTTTTTTTTGCATCTACATCCTTCTGTTTTCCCTAACATCACGCATACTCTATCCGCTCAAACTTCAACACGCTTGGTTACGTTTTGATAGCAGCTTTGGAAAGTTTGCAGATTATTTTGCTGACAACACCGACACAGGCTTAAACACAATGTTCCTACCATCTTCCAATACGTAGCATGACTACTTCCCAACAGGTGGCATGATTCCATGCAGTAGTCACGCATCAACATGGACACTAAAGCCAAGATTATTTACTGAAGCTGTCCAACGACACTTAAGACGCCACCAGTAAAGGTCACAAGCATTTCTCTGAAGCATTCATACCAAACACCACATAGACACCAACCAAGCCCCTAAATGATCACAATCACAATAATCATAAAAGGCGATCTAAACGCATCCATATCCAATAAACCGATTATGGGAATCAGTGCCACTGGAACACGGTTCACTTTAAAAGATAATAATAATAATAATAATAATAATAAATATTGAAAGGATCTGTGGTTTGCACACAACCCAGAGCCGGCCCGAGCCCTAGGCGACCGAGGCGGTCGCCTAAGGCCCCGGGCCAATGAAAGGCCCCCGGAAGGCTGACCAAAAGGAAGCAAAGGCCCCATATAAAACGGGATCTGGAGCTGGCTATGAGTCTTCCCCCTTGATGGAAGGGAGGTGGAGAGTTTCCTGGCCTGCGGAGGGGCAATTTGGAAAGTTGGGGACAGTAGTTTTGTTTTGGGTGGGGAGAGAGAGAGAGAGAGAGAGAGAGGAAGGAGGGGTTTGGTACGCTTGATAGACGCCTGAAGCCACTCTTATCTTTCATCCCTTCTCTTTTTTGGTTTTGGTCTTGGTTTTCCTTCCATCACATTACTCCTGATCCAGCTGGGCCATCCGGAAGAAAGATAAGGGAATTGGAGATGGACTTCTTGAAGGGTGGAGATACTTTTAGTTTTCTCCTCTCGGTTTCTTCTCCCCTCTTGGGTGGTAGGGAGAGAAAAGGTGGGAGGGGGTTGAATGGCTGCTGTGCTGTTACCTTGGCCATGAAGTGCCATGGGACGACCTTTTCCTATTCGGCTCTTGCTTGACATGGTAAACAGTATTGCCAAGCTTATTTAATCAATTTCATAGCCCTTCATTTAGAGTAATTATTTTTATATACTTCCATTCAAAAATTATAATAAATTTTAAAAATTATATTAAATTGAGAAGCCTAAAATTCATGTATCTTTTGTTGAAATAGTATACTTAATAGCTATCTATTTTTATATATTTTTTAAATATTTTATATTTATTAAAAAAATATTATTAAAAAAAAAGCTCCGTTGGATTCGCCTTAGGCCGCAGAGCCGCCCCTGACACAAGCACGTACCTGGCACACGAATCCAACTTCACTAATCCATGTAAACGATGGCTCAGGAGTGCATTCTCATATCAGTGAACTGTGATGTCCTTCTAGGTGAGTGAGTGCTTTAATTTTCGTGCGACCTTGGGCGGTCTCACAGGGATTTTCCCGAACGAGTGGTGGTCGGGGGAGATGGCGGAGCCGGAGGTGGGGAGGAAGACGGGGTCGGTGGATGGCGCTCCAACCCGTCCAAATCGGAATACCGTGGGGGGAGTGGCGAGGGGACCGTCGTGGTCGGAGGTGGCAAGAGGCGCCCCGAGGCGGCCGCATTGGACGACCCATCGGATCCCTGATCGGGAGCTGGAGGCGATGCAGAAACGTTTCGATGACGAGGTGGAGGTTGACGACGATAAGCTGGAGGAGATTAGGAAGCCATGGAAGGCCTCAGCGGTGTTGATTCGGAGCCTGGGAAAAGTCGTCCCTGCTGAATGGGTGGTTAAAGAGCTTCGGCGAGTCATGAAGCTACCTGAACTTCCCGAGATCTTCCCACTGTTGGAGGGCTTCTTTGTGGTCCGGTTCTCCTGCGAGGAACACAGGGAGAAGGCATTGAGCTGGGGGCCATGGTTGGTGGCAGGGCAGATCCATGCCATGGAGCGGTGGAGGC
Organism: Phoenix dactylifera; assembly: GCF_009389715.1. Lineage (NCBI taxonomy): Eukaryota > Viridiplantae > Streptophyta > Magnoliopsida > Arecales > Arecaceae > Phoenix > Phoenix dactylifera. The sequence continues at coordinate 143,048 of NW_024067788.1, read as the reverse complement.
CAAATTTCAATCCCGGTGCAGGTGGGCTAAATAAGGTGATGGTCTGGTTACGAATGCCCGGGTTGCCATTGGATTACTGGGAGGAGTCCATCATCCTTCAGTTGGCGGCGAAGGCCGGTAAGCCGCTGGCGGTGGATGAGACAACAGAACAGGGCAAGAAGCGGGGTTTTGCGAGGGTCAAGATCGAGGTGGATCTCCAACACCCTCTGAGAGGAGGCACCTTTGTGAAGGGGAAGGCACAGGGGCGGGAGGAGAGAGTTTGGCAAGGATTCATTTTTGAGAACCTTCCAAATCCGTGTTGCAGGTGTGGCAGAGTTGGGCACGGAGAAGCTTTCTGTGCGGCGGGTCCGACCGTGTCCCCGGTGGATGGGTGCAGTGAGGCAGTAACGGAGGAGCCGAATGGTACATCGGAGATCCCTTCACAGGGAGGGGCCGGTGGGATCGAACCTCCGGTGAACCCAGGGTATGGGCCGTGGTTGGTCACCCACAGGGTTCGGCAGATGAGGGCCGGGGAAGGGAACGTGAAGACGAGGAAGCCGATGGCGTCGGAGAGTGGTCCAAAACCTGTGGGCACGCCTCCTCGGACGCAGACATCTCCGGTGGATGGGGAGACGATCCCCTCTGTCTCCCCTGTGGATCTGGATGGCTGGCAGAAGCCATCCAAGGTGGCCCGGCGGAAATCGCCGGAGAAGGACAAGGGAGGAAGCTCCAGTGGCAACTCGGGAGGCGATGTGAGTCAACTGGGGGCGCGTTTGGAGCACTGTCCGAGTCGACCAGTGACCCGGTGTTGGCTGAGAGGGGCCGGCCCTCGGGAGTTTGGGCTGGCAACGATACGCGGCCCATTCCTACTGTGGATAGGCGGGCGGGATCTGGCCCGCTTAGTCCGAAGATTGGGTCGGGTGCTACTGGGCCTGGTGATGGGCTGGGTCCAATAGTGGTTGGCCGGGACCTACCTATGTTGGATGCGGGTCGTGGACCGGGTTTGAGTCCGCTCAAGCGCGCCCGTAGTCCATCTAAGAAGGGTTGCTTCGTCGACATCCCGTGCCCAGCAGGCGGTGCTCGTCCGGCAGTGGGCTTCCGGAGGTTGGTGGCGGTAGGGCATTGGAGAAGCCGGAGCTCCCCTCCGCCGGCGGCATCGTCGAGTTCCAGGCCACCTAAGGCCGGCGGCGGGCGGGAAGCAAACAGCGGTCGACCCCCAGGCTGGAGGATCTCCCGAGCCACCTCGGTTGGGGATCTCCCGTCGGTCATGAAGGCGGCGGAAGCGACGATGGGTGTGGTGCAGGCGCCGGATGGCCAAGAAGCGTCCGCCCGAGCTGAGGTAGATGCAACATCGAAGGGAGTTTGCGGCAAGGAGGGAGATGGTATTGTGGACACCTTGTGCCATTTGGCACGGGGAAACAGTACCGCAAGCCACAGCGAGCTCCTGTCCCAGACTTTGGTAGCTGTGCAGAAGGGGAGTCTTGAGCCTGACTCCAGTATGGGAGTGAATGTGGATAGTGTGGTGAATGTGGACAATGGGGTTGGCTCTGGGAGGGAGAGTCGAGCCACTGAACTTGGTTGTCAATGAAGTTAATCCTTTGGAATTGTCGGGGGGCCGGAAAACCTTCGTTCGCCCCGGCGTTTCGGAGGTTGGTGCAGGTGCACAATCTAGACATCTGTATTTTATTTGAGACCCGGTTGGCCGGGAGGAGTATTGTAAAAGCCAGGAGGGCACTGCCACGATCCTGGGGTTTCTATGCTGTGGATTCTCAGGGGTTGTCGGGTGGTATCATTGTAACGTGGAAATTGGATGGTGGGAAGCTGGATATCTTTAATGTTAGTAGCCAAGAAGTGATCATGGTGATATCTGAGGGGGTGGGGAGGCCATGGATTTTTTCAGCTGTGTATGCTAGCACCGATTTCAGGGCTCGGAGGTCATTGTGGGAGGAGGCTTCCAAGTTGGTTGATCAGGGGCAGCCAATGTTGATTGCAGGAGATTTTAACTGTATAGATGATCCACAGGACAAGATGGGAGGGAGGCTATTCTCCTATCAGAGGAAGGTGAGGGAGTTTCAGGAGTTTATCTCTACAAATGGGCTGATAGATCTGGGCTTCACAGGGCCCAGATTCACATGGTGCAACAATCAGCAGGGTCCGGCTAGAGTTTGGGAGAGGCTTGACAGGGCTTTTGCTACAGCTGGATGGATCCAGGAGTTTCCAGACTATCATGTCAAACACCTACCGAGGATAGCTTCAGATCACAATCCAATACTGGTATGTACTGACAGACCCATCCCTTTTCATTGCCCCTTCAGGTTTGAGAGGTTATGGTTGTGTTACCCTAGGTCTTGGGGTGTTATGAGTGAGGCTTGGAACATGCCGGTTCGGGGGGATGCTATGTATCGGGTTTCTCGCAGACTTGAGTTGGCTAGGAGATACCTTCGGAGGTGGAACAGGGTGGAGGTAGGGAACATATTCCGAAGAATTGAGGAGCTAGAGGAGGCTATTGCAAATCTTGTTGCCCAAATAGACAACCCAAGAGGGGGGGGGGTGAATTGGGTTTTTAATATAATTTGGCTAATTAAAAACTTTGTGGATGATTAATTAAAAACTATAGCAAGTTATTTAATTAAAGCCTAGTGCTGTGAGTAATGTGCGGGGAAGAAGATGAGAGACAATGCACTATAAACACAAAGTTTTATAGTGGTTCGGAGCTAACCCTTGCTCCTACGTCCACTCCCCAAGTCTCACTTGGGAATTTCACTATAACCCCCTTGGATTACAGCCGGTTGTTTTGCAAGCTCACAACCAAACTTGTTGTTTTACGAGCTCACAACGAACTCGGTCGGTTTTTCCAGGCTCACCGACTAGAACCAACCCCGATTATTTTCCCGGGCTCACAATCAAACCCTTACAAACGTTGGTTTTAACTTGGCTCACCAACCAACCTTAAACCCCTTGATTCAATCCCCCGATTGAATCAAGTAAATACAAGAGATAGAAGAAAATAGAAAATAGCTTCTCAAAAAGCAGATTTAAGACAATATAATCGTAAAGGAGTTAGAAGCCCTCAAACGCTTTTAAGCTGGTGAAGAGGTATGGCTTCTGGAACTCCGGTCTCCTCTTGAAAGAGTGGTCGACTTGAATGCAGGAGGAGGAAGCTTTGATTGTTGGGAAGAAGTTGTTGGAGCAGTAAATGCAGATCTCCCCTTTTTCGTTTAAGAGCACTTGGAGAGCTTGAAAACTTGAATGCTTGGAGTGGAATATCTGTTCTCTACCTTGCTACAGTCCTCTGAGGCTATTTAAGCCAACCCCCACGGAAACTAGCCGTTACTCTGCTTTTTCTGGCCGTTCTGCACACTCTGCGCAGCCTGACAATATGACCGTTGGTGGGTTGGAGTCGACTCGCGCGATCAGGAGTCGACTCGGCTGTAGCAGGAGTCGACTCACGCTTTTCCGGAGTCGACTCGGCAACTGTTCCAAATTTGAATTAAAGTTGCCGTCTTGACTGGGAGTCGACTCGTCTTGACCTGGAGTCGACTCGCCAACTTCTGGAGTTGACCTGGCAATTTTTGGAGTCGGCTCATCCACTGAAGTCCGTGGATCCAAATTTGAATTTTGTCCACTCGAGTCGACTCGACTGTCCTGGGAGTCGACTCGAATCTCAGAGCCCGAACTCTCGATTCTCTGTCGTTTGGCTCATCCAGTCTTGGAGTCGACTCGAACCTCCTTGGAGTCGACTCGGCTCTCAGTTTCCGAAAGTTGGTCTTCTGCCTTTTGACGTATAGCTTGTCTTGGAGTCGACTCGAGCTGTCTGTGAGTCGACTCGAATCTCAGAGGCAGTAGCATGGTCTTCTGTCTGTTGATGGTCGCTCAGTCTCGGAGTCGACTCGTGTACTGCGGGAGTCGACTCGAATCTCAGAGTCCGAAAATCGTTCTATGACTTTTTCTTTGTGTTCCTCTGAGAGTCGACTCTTACCTTCTTTGGAGTCGACCTGCCAACCATCGGAGTCGACTCGCGTTCCACTGGAGTCGACTCGAATCTCAGACCCGAAAACTGCTCTCTGACTTTTCTGCCTGTGACTGCTTGGAGTCGACTCTTACTTCCCTGGAGTCGACTCGGTGAACATTGGAGTCGACTCGCGTACTTCAGGAGTCGACTCGTTGACAGGTTCTGAGATGAAGCTTTCTGTTCTTCTTTCTGTTCTCAGTCGGAGTCGACTCGTACTAATCTGGAGTCGACTCGAGCTCGTGCCAGTGAACTTGATACGCTTGGAGTCGACTCGTGATACTCGGGAGTCGACTCGAGTCTCAGACATTGGTTCATGCAGACTTCTTAACTTATCCAAAATACTATGAACCAAGTCTAGAAACACTTGGACAGGTTTTTCACTGAAACGCTCAATTGAATTCATTAGTAATCACAAGATATACTCAAATGCTTTGAGCTCATCAAAATCAAATGGGGTTTTAATCAATCATTCCACAATCTCCCCCTTTTTGATGATGACAAAACTTTGAGTATATGTAAAATGAATTGCTCATAAAACAATGAAGTAAAATCCATAAATGAATTCAAATGTCTGATAATTTAATTTATCCAAGTTTGAAAGGAGTGAAACATTAAATTTCGGAGTTAAAGCTCCCCCTTTCATTTGGAATTATATAAGCCTTCATATTATGCAATCAATTGTTTGGCTTATATGTCATTAATGATTTAGCTTGATTAAAATTCAGATTCTCCCCCTCAACATATGCATTCAACTATATTTTGATTTTCTGAATTTCCTCTTCATGCTTTGAAGTTTTTTTTTTTTGAACTGAATTTTATCTTTTTAGAGGAAAAATCTGTCAATTTGTTCTTGAGTAGGATTCAGCTAATCTCCGAATATCCCTTGAATAGATTCTGGAGATTACTCCATTAGGAGCCCCAAAAGAGAGATAATGAGCCTCGAGGTACCGAATCCACTTAGAACAAATTTGTGTGTGTTTTTAAGAGTTTATCGTTTTATTTATTTCCATTGATTTCTTTTACATATTTTTTTTTAATATTTCTCCCCTTTTACATATTTTACCATATTTTATACATATTTCTCCCCCTTTTTGTCATCATACCAAAAAGGAGGTAATCACACACAATCAATGGCACAATCAACAAATGGCACATCAAATGGCACATAATTGAAGATAAAATGTCTACTCATTGTATTGATATGAATGTGAATACATTTGAGAATACAATAAGTAAAGCAAAACAAGACAAAACACAAAAACATCTATGGCCTCCTCGAGGATGAGGCTCCCCCTCTCGAGGATGCATCTCCTCCTCTGGAGGATGTGGCTCCTCCTCTCGAGGATGTGGCTCCTCCTCTCAATCGGCTCTGCTCCATGAGGAGGGTGACTGCATCTGTCGCATGGCCAAGCTGTGCGATGATAGACGTGGTGGCTCTGCTATGTGTAGTGGAGAGCTCTGTCACCGACGCCTGAAGCCCAGTCACCGATGTCTGAAGTGCGTCCAGCTTGTCGATGAGTACATTCGACAAGCGCTCGGCCCCCTCGGTGGTGGTGTGCATGTCACGACCTATCTCCTCTCGCATCTGTCGAGTGGAGCTCGTGACCTCACTCATGCTGTGGAACTGGGCCTGGACCAAACTCCGGATATTGTAGATCTCTTCCCGTACATGAGCCGTCATGTCAGTCACGGCTGTCAAGGAAGGGACCAACTGAGAAGATACGGGTGCAGGAGTGGGAGCAGGCACCGCACCTCGGAGCTCCCGAAGCAGCTCGTCCCTCAGATCTCGGACGATCTCCTGCCGCAGCTCCCGGAGCTGCTCTGGATCAATCCGAACCTCCATAGATGGTGTAGCTGAGGAGGAAGGTCCGGCAAAGGTGGTAGGAGCAGGAGGAGTGGATGGGAGGTCTGGATGGTCTGGAAGGTCTGGGTAGTCTGAATCTGGCTCAGGACTGGGTGATGGTCTGGTGGTCTGAGCAGTGAGAGTAGACTTCCTAACCCAGATCCCTTCTCTCTTCCGAAATCCCATCCTGTGCATAGTCCCCGTACACAAGCGATCAGTCCATCGCAAGGCACGAGAGGGTTTCCTCTCAGGAATGGAAATCTCGTACTGCCTAAAAAGAAGAGTGAATAACATCCCGTATGGGAGTGAGAGCCTAGGTCTATCTAGGGGCTCACACATATACCTATAAATGAGCTTTGGGAAGTTGATCGGGGTGTCCTGAAGGATATAAGACATAATAGCTAAGTCCCTCTCATTCACAAAATCAAATCTCCCTGTCTTAGGGAAGATGGACCTGGACAGAATGCTCAAAAGGATTCTTACTTCAATAGGAAGTGAGCTAGCAGATACCTCATCTAGGGGGGACTGAGGTGGATGCCCTAAGACGACCGTAAGAGCCGCAACTCTATCCTCAGGGTGTGCGGGAGCCACCCCAACTAATGGAAGGTAAAGGATATGGGCAATGAGGTCCTCTGTGACACGCAACGGGACACCTACTACCGTACCCTCGATACCTCCATCTCCCCGATGGACGGTACTGTAAAACTCTTGAACTAGGCCAGGATAGGTGGGAAGGTCCAAGGTGAGGAAGTACTCTAGGCCCTGGGCTCTAAGCCTATCGCCTATGGTGAACCCCTCCCGGGAGAGATAGTCGAAATCGACAAACCTCCCGGAGGTGACGGCCTTCCCGGCCAACGGCCTAACGAGAACCACCCTAGGCGGGGAACGATCCGGAGGTGGTTGCCTCGCGGGATCGTGCCGCGCCTTGGAGCGTCGCTCGGGACCGGCCTTGGGACGGGACCTCTTCCTAACGACGGTCTTACGAGGCATCTTGACCTAAACGGGAAGAAAAATACCTAGAGGACGGTGAAGAACCGACAGAGGAAGCTCGGGATGGACCGAAAATGACCTAGGAACGGACGGAAACTCAATGTCCGGCGAAGAATCGACGGGAAAAGGGCTTGGAGACGATCGGGGATGACCTAGGAGTCGGCTCTAGGGCTTTGTGAACAGTGGCGGCTTGAGGAAAAGTGTTTGCGAAACGACAAACCTAGGGTTAAAAAGTCGGATCCCGACTGCGAGTCGACTCCCCTGAGTCGCGAGTCGACTCGTCCTCGAGTCGACTCCAGAATATGCGCGAGTCGACTCTCTGTTAGCGCATGTAGACTTCGAGTCGACTCCCGACAGTGTGCGAGTCGACTCCCCCTCAGCTGCCAACTTTGCGAGTCGACTCCCGCAAATGCGCGAGTCGACTCCCCCTTAGGAGCCGGCTCTGAAACTTACTCGAGTCGTCTCTAACCTTGGCACGCACCTAAAAGCCATGCCATAATCGTGCCAAATGAGGGAAAATCACCTAATTAAGGACTGATTTGATGATCACTGCATAGAAACTCTATTTTAACCTCATTCTAATCATCAAAATCAATTAATCTAGTGAAAAACTCCCACTAGGATGGATCAATCACTCCTAATCTCCTTCTAAGCACACTAAACCTCTCTTCACTTAGGGGTTTTGTAAAAATGTCTGCTAATTGATTATCAGTACACACAAATTGGAGTGACACATCACCATTCAATACATGATCTCTTATGAAGTGATGTCTTATCTCAATGTGTTTAGTTCTTGAGTGTTGAATTGGATTTTTAGTTAGATTTATGGCACTTGTGTTATCACAATTAATGGGAATTTTATCTTGTTTAATACCATAATCTTCTAATTGTTGTTTAATCCATAAGATTTGAGCACAACAACTCCCGGCTGCAACATATTCAGCTTCTGCAGTGGATAATGCAACCGAGTTTTGTTTCTTGCTAAACCATGAGATTAGGTTTTCTCCTAGAAATTGACAAGACCCGCTGGTACTTTTTCTATCAAGCTTGCATCCAGCGAAGTCTGAATCTGTGTACCCTATTAAGTTTAGGCTAGATTCTTTAGAGTACCACAGCCCTATGTTCTTAGTTCCAATTAAGTATTTAAAGATTCTCTTAACTGCAGCTAGGTGTGATTCTTTAGGATTAGCCTGATATCTAGCACACATGCACACACTAAACATAATATCAGGCCTACTTGCAGTAAGATACAGTAAAGAACCTATCATACCTCTATAAAGCTTTTGATCTACAGATTTACCTGATTCATCTTGGTCTAACTTGCATGATGAGCTCATGGGGGTGCTGATTGACTTGTTTCCCTCCATATCAAACTTCTTGAGCATCTCCTTGATATATTTTGCTTGATTGATGAAGATGCCTCCTTCAGATTGTTTGATTTGAAGCCCGAGGAAATAGTTCAGCTCTCCCATCATGCTCATCTCAAACTCACTCTGCATCAAATCAGCAAATTCCTCGCAGAGGCGATTGTTAGTAGCACCGAAAATGATATCATCAACATAGATCTGTACTAATAACATATCCTTATTTTTCTTTTTCAGAAATAATGTTGTATCTACATTTCCCCTAGAGAATTCATGTTCTAATAGGACTTTACTAAGTCTCTCATACCATGCTCTAGGTGCTTGTTTTAGTCCATAAAGCGCTTTGTTCAGTTTATACACATGATTAGGGTATTGATGATTTTCAAAACCAGGAGGTTGTTCTACATACACCTCCTCATTAATAAACCCATTTAGAAAAGCACTTTTTACATCCATTTGATATAGCTTGAAGTCCTTAGAGCATGCATATGCTAATAGAAGTCTAATCGCCTCAAGTCTAGCTACGGGAGCAAAGGTTTCATCAAAATCTATGCCTTCTTCTTGATTATAACCCTTTGCTACTAGTCTAGCCTTATTCCTTATAACAATTCCATTTTCATCTAGTTTATTTTTATATATCCATTTTGTACCTATTATTGGATATTCAGAAGGTCTCTCTACTAGATCCCACACTTTGTTTCTAGTAAATTGGTTTAGTTCTTCTTGCATTGCATTTATCCAATTTACATCATTTTCGGCTTCTTCTATATGTTTGGGCTCAAAGTGTGAAACAAAAGCTAGTTGGTTATTCAAATTTCTAAGAGATGCTCTAGTCCTAACCGGTTGTGATGGATCATCTAGAATTAGTTCCTTAGAATGCCCGTGAGCATACCTCCAAGCTTTAGTTAGCCCATGATCCACTATAGGCTCTTGGTTTGATGATTCTCCTTCAATCAACTTTTGATTACCATCTTGTAATCCCACCTCATCTATCTTTTCTTCAAGTATTTCAATATCATCATCAAGATTGGCTTTCTTACTAGAGGAGATGTCACTAGAGTCATCAAATACAACATGTATAGATTCTTCTATAACTAGTGTTCTTTTATTAAAGACTCTATAGGCTTTACTAGTTGTAGAATAACCTAAGAATATTCCTTCATCAGATTTAGGGTCAAATTTTCCTAGATTATCTTTCCCATTATTATGTACAAAACACCTACATCCAAAAATATGAAAATAGTTAACCTTTGGTTTTCTGTTTTTCCACAGTTCATAAGGTGTTTTCTTTATGATGGGTCTTAATAGAACTCTATTTAATATATGGCAAGAAGTATTAATGGCTTCTCCCCAAAAGTACTTAGGGAGGTTACTTTCACATAACATCGTTCTAGCCATTTCCTCTAGTGTTCTATTTTTCCTTTCCACAACTCCATTTTGTTGTGGTGTCCTAGGTGCAGAAAAATTATGGGTTATCCCCTTTTTACTACAAAATTCATCAAATAATTGATTTTCGAATTCGGTACCATGGTCACTTCTAATGGCTATGACTGAAGACTCTCTAGCATTTGTTACTTCCTTATGGAACTTTTTAAACATGGAAAATGCTTAGTCCTTATGTGCTAGAAACATGACCCATGTGTACCTAGAGTAATCATCTACTATGACTAGACCATATTTATTTCCACTTAGGCTTGTTGTTCTAGTTGGACCAAATAGGTCCATGTGTAATAATTCTAGAGGCCTAGAGGTAGAGACACATTTTATGGGTTTAAAAGAATTCCTAGATTGTTTGCCGAATTGACATGCTTCACAGATTTTGTTCTTTTCAAATTTTAACTTTGGCAAACCTATCACGGAATCTCTTTTAACTAATTTAGTTATTGTGTCCATGCTTGCATGACCTAACTTACGGTGCCATAACCAACTAGCATCATTATCTTTAGTTTCATTAACAACTAAACATTGGTTATGTTTTGCAAGGTCTTCTAGGTCTACCACATATACATTTCCACGTCTAATCCCTTTAAAAACTAAACTATTATCATTAGTATTTGTTATAATGCATAGTGATGGTTTAAACATAACATCATATCCTTTGTCACATAATTGACTAATGCTTAACAAGTTATGCTTAAGACCATCAACATATCTAACATTATCTATAAAAGTAGAAGGGGTGATTTGAACTTTACCAATACCAATGATGTGACCTTGGTTGTTGTCTCCAAACGTCACAGCACCTCCCCTCTTAGCTTCAAGGGTGAAAAATTGGTCTTTATCACCCGTCATGTGCCTTGAGCAGCCACTATCCAAATACCAGCAATTTTTATTGACCTTGGCTGCAAGACACTCCTACACAAGCAAATCATGTCATCTTAGGTACCCAAGTTTTCTTGGGTCCTTCATGGTTAGTCAAGTTGGTTCCTTTTGGAACCCATACCCTTTTAATTTTTCTTTTAGTTTTACTTTTCCTAAAATTACATACATTTGCTTTATGGCCTACTGTACCACAACAAAAGCAGGTTATTTTCTTAGTTTTTGTTTCTCCAGCTTTAACAAAGAACTTACTAAGAAGTTTTTGCTTATTCCTTGGTTTATATCCTAAACCGGCTTTATTAAACACTGCACGTTGACTATTTAGTATCATGTTTAACTTTTCAGAACTATATGTGAATTTTTCAACTAAGGGTTTGTATTTGTTAAGTTCTTTAGTTAATGTTTGATTTTCGGCTTTTAGATCATTTAGTTCTTTTGTTAGACCCTTGTTTAAGACTTGTTTATGGTTTTTGAGTTCTGAAAGTTCCTTAGTTAGTTTTTCATTATCTTTAGTTAAGGTATTAGTTTTCTTAATTAAGAGTTGGTTGCTTGTCTTAAGTTCTAGATTTTCTTTGGTAATAGCATCTTTATCCTTAATTAAAGAATCATACTTACGGATATAAGTTTGGTTAGTTACTTTTAGTTCCCTGTTTTTAACATTAACATCCTTATATTCAATCATTAGTTCGTTAAACGCATCATAAAGTTCATCAAATGAAAAATCATAGTGCGTATCGGAAGTTACCTCATTTTCGTTGGCCATGAAACAAAAATTGGCCTTCTCTTCTTGTTCTTCATCCGATGATGAAGATGATGCGTCGGAGTCCGATAGGGTGGTGACAAGGGCTTTCTTCTTCTTCTTGTACTTGCTGCTCTTTTTTAGTAAGGGACACTCAGCTCGGATGTGTCCCGGCTTTTTGCACTCATAGCATCCGATCCCCTCACTTTCCCTTTCCTTACCTTTGTCCTTGCGGTAGGAATTTGAGGGGCCTCTCCTTTGATGATAGGACTTCTTGTGGTTGATGAATTTCTTGAACTTGCGCACAAGAAGAGCCTCACCACCATCTTCCTCATCTTCTTCTTCTTCACTGCTGCTGCTGCAAGACAAGTCCTTGTTAGAAGAAGTAGATTTTAAAGCTATTACCTTTTTCTTATGGAAGGACTCTTCCTCGTTGTGTTGTTTCATGGTAAGCTCATGCGTCATAAGGGATCCAAGGAGCTCTTCAAGTGGAAGCTTGTTCAAGTCTTTAGCTTCTTGGATTGCCGTCACTTTAGCTTCCCACGACCTTGGTAGACACCGAAGGATTTTCCTGACAAGTTCACTGTTAGTATAGTTTTTGCCAAGGCTTTTTAGGCCATTGACAATATCAGTAAACCTAGTGAACATGCATGTAATTGTTTCGTTAGAGTCCATTTTAAATAGTTCATATTTATGAACCAAAATATTTATTTTGGACTCTTTCACTTGATTCGTGCCTTCATGGGTCACTTCAAGTCTGTCCCAAATCTCTTTTGCAGAATTGCAAGTAGAGACCCTATTGAATTCATTACGGTCTAAGGCACAATATAGCACATTCATAGCTTTAGAGTTTAATTGTGCCTTCCTCATGTCATGTTCATCCCAATCCTTTTCTAATTTGGGTACCTTAACACCCTCTACATATGTGGATGGGATGTATGGGCCATTCACTACAATGGTCCACATCTCATAGTCTTGGGCTTGGATGAATATTCTCATCCTAGCCTTCCAGTATGAGTAGTCGGATCCATTGAAGAAAGGGGGTCTTTGAGTGGACTGACCCTCAATGTGAGAAGATCCAAATGGGGTTGTCATTTTGATCTTTTAACTCTTGAGTGGAAGAGTTTTTGGCTCTGATACCACTTGTTGCCCAAATAGACAACCCAAGAGGGGGGGGGGGGTGAATTGGGTTTTTAATATAATTTGGCTAATTAAAAATTTTGTGGATGATTAATTAAAAACTATAGCAAGTTATTTAATTAAAGCCTAGTGCTGTGAGTAATGTGCGGGGAAGAAGATGAGAGACAATGCACTACAAACACAAAGTTTTATAGTGGTTCGGAGCTAACCCTTGCTCCTACGTCCACTCCCCAAGTCTCACTTAGGAATTTCACTATAACCCCCTTGGATTACAGCCGGTTGTTTTGCAAGCTCACAACCAAACTTGTTGTTTTACGAGCTCACAACGAACTCGATCGGTTTTCCCAGGCTCACCGACTAGAACCAACCCCGATTGTTTTCCCGGGCTCACAATCAAACCCTTACAAACGTTGGTTTTAACTTGGCTCACCAACCAACCTTAAACCCCTTGATTCAATCCCCCGATTGAATCAAGTAAATACAAGAGATAGAAGAAAACAGAAAATAGCTTCTCAAAAAGCAGATTTAAGACAATATAATCGTAAAGGAGTTAAAAGCCCTCAAACGCTTTTAAGCTGGTGAAGAGGTATGGCTTCTGGAACTCCGGTCTCCTCTTGAAAGAGTGGTCGACTTGAATGCAGGAGAAGGAAGCTTTGATTGTTGGGAAGAAGTTGTTGGAGCAGTAAATGCAGATCTCCCCTTTTTCGTTTAAGAGCACTTAGAGAGCTTGAAAACTTGAATGCTTGGAGTGGAATATCTGTTCTCTACCTTGCTACAGTCCTCTGTGGCTATTTAAGCCAACCCCCATGGAAACTAGCCGTTACTCTGCTTTTTCTGGCCGTTCTGCACACTCTGCGCAGCCTGACAATATGACCGTTGGTGGGTTGGAGTCGACTCGCGCGATCAGGAGTCGACTCGGCTGTAGCAGGAGTCGACTCACGCTTTTCCGGAGTCGACTCGGCAACTGTTCCAAATTTGAATTAAAGTTGCCGTCTTGACTGGGAGTCGACTCGTCTTGACCTGGAGTCGACTCGCCAACTTCTGGAGTTGACCTGGCAATTTTTGGAGTCGGCTCATCCACTGAAGTCCGTGGATCCAAATTTGAATTTTGTCCACTCGAGTCGACTCGACTGTCCTGGGAGTCGACTCGAATCTCAGAGCCCGAACTCTCGATTCTCTGTCGTTTGGCTCATCCAGTCTTGGAGTCGACTCGAACCTCCTTGGAGTCGACTCGGCTCTCAGTTTCCGAAAGTTGGTCTTCTGCCTTTTGACGTGTAGCTTGTCTTGGAGTCGACTCGAGCTGTCTGTGAGTCGACTCGAATCTCAGAGGCAGTAGCATGGTCTTCTGTCTGTTGATGGTCGCTCAGTCTCGGAGTCGACTCGTGTACTGCGGGAGTCGACTCGAATCTCAGAGTCCGAAAATCGCTCTCTAACTTTTTCCTTGTGTTCCTCTGAGAGTCGACTCTTACCTTCTTTGGAGTCGACCTGCCAACCATCGGAGTCGACTCGCGTTCCACTGGAGTCGACTCGAATCTCAGACCCGAAAACTGCTCTCTGACTTTTCTGCCTGTGACTGCTTGGAGTCGACTCTTACTTCCCTGGAGTCGACTCGGTGAACATTAGAGTCGACTCGCGCACTTCAGGAGTCGACTCGTTGACAGGTTCTGAGATGAAGCTTTCTGTTCTTCTTTCTGTTCTCAGTCGGAGTCGACTCGTACTAATCTGGAGTCGACTCGAGCTCGTGCCAGTGAACTTGATACGCTTGGAGTCGACTCGTGATACTCGGGAGTCGACTCGAGTCTCAGACATTGGTTCATGCAGACTTCTTAACTTATCCAAAATACTATGAACCAAGTCTAGAAACACTTGGACAGGTTTTTCACTGAAACACTCAATTGAATTCATTAGTAATCACAAGATATACTCAAATGCTTTGAGCTCATCAAAATCAAATGGGGTTTTAATCAATCACTCCACAAATCTACAACTACGAGAGGCCTCGGGGGGAGGACTATCACATGCGGAGTTGTCGGAATTGAGGTCCTTCCTATCTATGCATGATGCTCTCCTTAGTCAACAGGAGATCTTCTGGAGGCAGAAGTCAAGAGTACAGTGGATTCAAGAAGGGGACAGGAATACCAAGTTTTTTCATCAGTCTACATTGATCAGGAGACAGCGGAACAGGATCAGATCTATCAGGGAGGAGGATGGACAATCCACAGAGGACCCGAATATGATATGCAGGGTGATTGAGCAGTTCTTCAGGACTAGGTGGACAGAGCGGACAGGGAGTGGGATGCATACTGAGCTACCCCTATCATCTGAGAGGATTTCCGATGAGGACTCTTTAGCACTGATAAGGCCGGTATCGGGGCGGGAGATTCAGGAGGCGATGTGGTCCCTAGAGGGGGACAAGGCACCCGAGCCGGATGGCTTCCCACCCGTGTTCTTTCGTAGGTATTGGTCAATTGTAGGACTCGACGTTGTTGAGGCCATTCAGCAGTTTTTTAGTACGGCGGTGATGTGTCTGGAGTGGCAGAGGACCTTTATTGCATTGATCCCCAAGCGCCAGGATGCTACTGAGCCTGGACACTTTAGGCCGATCAGTCTATGTTCTACCTTATATAAGATTACGGCAAAGATCTTGGCAATTAGACTGAGAGGGATTTTACCCAGAATTATCTGTCCAGAGCAGGGTGCTTTCATAGGGGGGAGGAACATTTCAGATAATGTCCTAATTGCCCAGGAGTTCATGTTTGATCTGGTGAAGGCTCCTGTGCGGCGCTGCCTTATGGGGGTCAAGCTTGATATGGAGAGGGCATACGATAGGATGTGCTGGGAGTTCCTTCGACATTCCTTACAGAGTTTTGGCTTCCATGAGGTGTGGATCAGGTGGGTCATGGGCTGTGTAATGGGGCCCTCCTTCTCCATTCTGGTAAATGGCACACCCTCTCCTTTCTTTCATACATCTGTTGGACTTCGCCAGGGGTGTCCGTTGTCTCCCTTGCTCTTCATTATCTGTGCAGATGCACTATCCAGAGCTCTCCGAGCTGCAGTGGGTACACAGACTCTGGAGGTTTATAGGCCAGTACAGGGGGCTGCGCCGATTTTCCATCTACTTTTTGCTGATGATTGCTTGCTGTTGGCTAGGGCGACCAGGCAGAATACCCATGTGATTCGGAGGATCCTCTTAGCCTACTGCTCGGCTTCTGGTCAACGGATCAACTTGAACAAATCTTCTATCCTTTTCAGTCCGAAGACCAAGGTTCAGATAAAGGCCGGAATCATGAAGACCCTGGGAGTGGGTGAGCAGGTGGGTACCTTGACATATCTGGGTGTGCCGATTCTTGGGCGGCGTATGCGTAGTGGAGATACCATCTCTCTTGAGCATAGCATCAGACACAGACTGGAGGGGTGGCAGATGCATTCACTATCCATGATGGGCAGAGTCACATTGGCACGGTCAGTTCTTAGTGCCATTCCGATATATCTTGTTTCCCACACTGTCCCTCCCGTAGCCTCTCTGAGATCAGTTGAGCGGCTTATCAGGGACTTTATATGGGGGAGGCGTGGTGATAGAGGCAGAGTACATCTAGTAGCTTGGGAGGTGGTCTGTCAGCCGGTCAGATTTGGCGGCTTGGGAGTGCCGTCACTAGTTTCGCGACGGGAGGCATCGGCTTTGCGGCTGGCAGCTAGTCTCATGTTGGAGCCTGAGAGTTTATGGTCCTCACTGATGAGGGCTAAGTACGGGGCATTGACGGTTGGTATTAGGGCGGGGCGGCTCCACTCCCCTATCTGGAGGGAGATCAGTGCTAGGGCTTCGTCAGTGCTCCCGGCCATCCGGTGGGCCATCGGGGATGGTATGTCGGTGGATGTTCTTGAGGATAGCTGGGTGACTGAGCTACCGATCAGCAGGCTACCGGCCATGGTGGATACGAGCAGGCTGTTGGGACGTCGTGTTGGTGATCTGCTAGTACCGGGGGAAGGGAGCTGGGATGAGGTTTTCATCCGAGAGACCTTTGGGGAGCAGCTGGTGGAGAGGATTCTGGCATTACCGATTCCGTCCCGGGCGGAGTCTGATAGACTGATCTGGTTACCGACAGGCCGATCGCGCGTACGAGCCAGGGATATTCATGCGTGGACTAGGAGGGAGCCGGAGAGACGGATTGATGGTGGATGGATTTGGAGGATGAGGGTGCATCCCCGGGTGGCGCTTTTTCTTTAGAAGGTAGCCTGGGGATGCCTTCCGACCAGGAGTGTGTTGGCCCGGCGGGGGATGAGGATGGGTTCGCTCTGCGAGGTATGTCTGGATGCCGAGGAGACGGTCGGCCATGTTCTTCTTCGATGTCCTACAGCTGTGCAGTGTTGGAGATTGGCCTCGGCACTACTGCCGCCTATATGGGAGTCGGTGGAGGACATGCTTCGGTTCCTGAGTGAGTCTATTCGGAGGCCGAGTGATGCTGAGACAGGTTCTATTGTGGCGTACCTAGCCTATCACATATGGCTAGCCAGGAATGACCGTCTATTCGAAGGTGGGCGGTTGACCCCACGGGCTGTGATGGAGAGAGCTCTGAGGCAGGCAGCAGAGATATCTATGATGACCACGTCGGCACCACCTGGGAGAACTAGGGATATCTGGGGTACCTGTACTGCTGTTTCAGCGTCCAGGTTCAGTTTCTTCTCTTGGGTACCCTCACCCCCTGGTTATCTTAAGGTGAACTTCGATGGTGGTATGGCGGAGGATGGCGCCTCTGGGGGCGTGGGTTTTGTTATTAGGGACCACCGGGGCACTTTTATTGCTGCTGGGGGACGGAGCACTCTCGGCGGTTCGGCGATGGGAGCAGAGCTGCAGGCTGCTTGGGAGGGTGTTTGGTTTGCGAGACGAGTCCTGGGGGCTGAGAGACTCGTTCTCGAGGGTGACTGTTCTACGGTGATTGACTGGATGCGTGGTGTGGACATATATGGTGATGACCACCCTCTTATACGGGACACTCGGAGTTTGGTGCAGGAGCTGATCTCCTGTCAGGTTGCCCATGCTTACCGAGAGGCGAACAGTGCAGCAGATTGGATCACCTCTTATGTTGCCCGACACACTGGGGAGGTCTTTTGGTCTAGTTTAGATTGCGTTCCCCACGCCTTATTTTGTTTACTTTTCTTTGATATGTCTGGCTGTACTCACGTTAGAGGTATATGAATGAAATACCGTTTTGATTAAAAAAAAAAAAAAAAAAAAGAAAAAAAAAAAAAGAAAAGAAGAAGAAGAAGAAGAAGAAGAAGGAGGAAAGAAGAAAGAAAAGAAAGAAGAAGAAGAGGAGGAGGCTCAGGAGTGAGCTGCTGCCACTTGATGTGCAGAACTTGCATGAAACAAACTCCATATCTATTTTTTTCTTTCTCAACGTGAATGCACCAACGTGAAGTCATAGAAGTAGACATGAAATCACTGATCAAACATGGTGCAGCAAATACTTATATTATCAAATAAGCATAGACAGCAATGAAGTTTTATAGAAATACTGATATAATATGATAACTAATACTAACGAAAGTGAATACTACATAAAATAAGCTACTCGTGTCTTTGCTACAAATTTTCTACTCGACGGCCAAGAAGTCTTCACCGACTGGGTCATCACGACTCCGAGACAACAGTTTTTAGATTACATAGAAATTAGTTGTGGAGTGCCGGCGCTAACAGAAAGAAACCAGCCATTGACGAATTAAACCATCCGTGCTGAATAAACCATCTGTTGAGATGCCAGCAAGTTCCTCAACGCCATACCAAAATAGAACTGTTCCAAACATAGCAGACATGGAGAAAAGAAAGGAAAATTAGAGCGTTCACTAAAATGCCACACAAAGAACTCGCTTTGAAAGAATATTATATAAAAATTTAAGGGCATCAGTACCTTGTTGCAGATCATAGGTTCAGTTGCCTCCCATGGACACCGTTCAGCTACCTCTCATGGATGGTATGCTTCGCTAAACAACTTACAAACTTCTTGTTGACAACTTATGAAATATGAGACTACACTACCTGACTCAGCACCCACTACTAAAGATAAGCAGACAACCTAATGGAGCTTAGCACATACAGATAACATGCTATACAAACAACAGCTAAAACCTGCACGCATTGAGACAGACAAAACAAGTGGCAGAAGGGAGAGAGGAGTTGTTGTTCTAGTTCTCCTCCCAACTTCTTCCTCCAAAAAACCAGAAGAAGTGATGAGGCGAACTCGATGTCCTTGCGAAGGACCAGAGCAAGTCAGAAGTTAGACAAACAACAGTAGAGAAGAGAAAAGATCCGAACTTTAAGTGTTCGAACAGACGAGAGAAATATCTCTAGAGAACGCAGGCTCTTCGAGAACAGAAAAGCAGATAACCTAAAGACACAAGTCAAAGTTCCATAATATGACTCATCTATGGAAAATTTGAAGCACCGAACCTAATTAAAAAGAGCAAAGGACAGCATCTAAATTGAACTTGCCTAACCAGATAGTATAACCAGTCCAGAGTAATAAAGCTCAAAGTGTCAACCCAGGGAAAAAAGAACTACCCAGATAACAGGCAGCACTGAAGAAGAGTAGTGCTTAGCCATTGTCTCCAATGCTTCCCCACATTCCCCACTTCCTTTCCAATAAATTTGATTAGCTTCATGATCAACAACTTTCTTCTTCCCAGCCTTCCTCCAACGCCTACCTTCTCAAATGCCAAATCATATTTGATTACAGCCATACAGCCTCATTTTTCTTCATCCCCAACTAGAGAATTCTAAATCATCTTCTTCCAAAGACACTATCCAAAAAGTTATTCACTACCCCTATACAAGTAAACAAACGTCAAAAGCCAACATCAGTGCAGCAAATATTTACAGAACCCCCCAAGTCCTGCATCAAATTCAGTCATCAGCGATATCCAAATGGAGAATCCGTCTCAAATTCTCCGTAGCAGTAACGGTGTTGAGAAAGAGGTCATTGTCAGACGAACCAGACTTTCTGGTGGGAGAAGAAGGTGCCGACTTGGACAATGGATGGAGAGTCATTCCAGATGAAGGACCTGGCAATTCCAGAGAGATGCTGCGTTTCTGCCGAAGGGAAAATGTCGGGATGGGTAGAGAACTCGGAGGGGGTGAATTTGAGTAAGCCGGCCCTGCCCAGAGCTCAGAGTAAGAGAGTTCATCATTGAAGCTTGCTCCTTGAGGAGACGGTGAAGGACTTATCGGAATGGGTTTGCTTCTTCTACTTTGTTTGGGTGGTTCCGAGTAAAAGCACGGCGATCTCGGCTCGGGGGAGCTGGGGAAACGAGGGTAGCCGGGGCAGAATACCGGCACCGGACTGGAAAGTCCGGCAATTGATCCCTTTGAAGCCTCTTGAAGGAGAAACACCGAACCTATCGGAGATCTGAGATTTGCCCCTGTTGTAATATTGATTCCGATGCTGAGCAACCACAACCAGTGTCTCCATCTCAAAATCCCAAAACTCCTTAAAGGATCCAAAGTAGGATTTTTTTTCCCAATCAAATCCAGTGACCTTCCGACAATAAACCCAGGAAAGTACAAGGAACACAAAAATCAACAGGGGAAACAGAAATAAATAGCTCCAATCTATTGGGAAAACACTCCATAGCTCAAAGGATCAAAATCTAAGGATCTGATGACATACCAGGCAAAATCGCGTTTCGAGTCTAGATCCGAGGGTAAACAACAGCGGGTTCGAGGCACACCTCGATCTAAACACTGATAGCCAACAATAACAAGCAAATCCAAATCAAAGCCCCTTTTTCTCTTCCTCTTCAAACAAACCCCATAAAAGAAGACCTGAAACCACAGATCGTGCACAAAAACCATAAGATCGCTCCAAAAAACAAAAGGAACATGAAAACAGACTAAACACCAAGCTCAACTCACCGTCTTATCGAAAGAAGAGGAGAATGCTCGCAAAGAAGCTGATAGCCTCCGCCGTGGTTGAATCCCTGGGACTCGATCGGAAACAAGCCGAGATCACCATTTCCGGGGCGGAAATCCTCGTAGAAGCGGCCAAAATCTCAACGGGAAAAGCCAGCGCAATCGCGAAGGCGATATGGATCGATCAGAGAGGCAATCGAGAGAAAATGGGAGGATTTCATCAGAAACTTTTGGAGATTCTCTTGGGGAATCAAAGATAGGGTTTTGAGCAGCCTTTGGTCTTCCTCAGTGGGGAAGCGAGAGCATGAAACCCGGAACCGACCACGGATCCGAAATGACTCGCAGTCGGATTTAAATAGTCGGCGGACTGGTGCACGCATTCCACCCCCTTTCAGACCAAAACGGAAAGAGACGAAACTCCCCCTCCAAACGAGCGTACCAAAACCTTTCTGCGGGCGTAATATCACCCGTCCACACTGCCTCAAGGACTACAACTACAGCAGATCATGATCTCTCATAGAAACGTTTATGCGGGTGTCGACCGACAGTATTGATAGATATGCCCTTATCGGGGAGTGAAATAACGAGGATTGCCACTGCTCGACAACTCCCCCCGAATTTTGATAATAAATGGATTAAAAAAATATTGCTGCTTTCAGATATTTATACGGGGCGGCGCGTTGTATGGTAGTCCTCTGTCTCAGAGCTGTCAAGAAAAGTGGTACTTGTTATCTATATTTATTTTAAATAAGTATAAATGAGATATCAAAAATACAATAACAAATATAGATATAAATTAAATAATTAATTTTATGACTCTAAAATTAAAAATATTAGTAAGTAGGTGATCAACTCAATAGTATGTTAATATGGTCATTTATTTTTTAAAAAATTTTATGAGTATTATATAAAATTAAATAGAGTTATAAATAAAATTAGATGTTCGGATACGAAACGAATAGTTATCTCACTATGTCCATATCTATTTATTTTGACGAATATAGTTACGTATATGAGTATTAGTTGGATACTTAAATTTCTATCCATATTTGGATAGTTTCGGATATAAAAGCAAATCTGGATAAAAATCTAAGTTGTATAACTTAGATGATGTAATATGAGAAAAGGCCTTCTGCTAATCAAACATCCTGCTATCTTTATATTTATTCTTAATTTATTATTGTTTTTACTCTTTAAATTCTATACTTTAGTTTCTTAACAGAATTTTAGTTTACCCGTAATAGTATGGTAGACTCATAGCGCCCGCTACACCCAACCTTCTCCTCTACTGAGGAGGTGGTGTTATGATAATGAAAGTTCTGGAAGGTCAAAGAATCTGGATCTACGCTACTATCATTTTCTCTTATCTTTCTTTCTAACTATCCGACACCAGTGGCATGTCCGTGCAATCACTTGACCTAATTGCAAGCTCGTAATCCTGCCTCTCACAAGAGAGCAAACACCTACATAATTTACAAATAATAGGTTTTTCTACTAGAAATACTCCTACTAGGATCCATGTAGTGATAGTGTGATAATAGTTGAAGACAAGCAGATCATGCCCACTTAATTATCAATTATCATATCTCAATTTTAAGTTGAAATGTACTAAATTACTTTACCACAACATCTACTCTTGTGAACAAAGTATAGTTAGGTTACAAGAAAATTCATGCAGACAAGGCCGATGATAAATTGCTTAATAATTAGAAATTCTATTTGAGCTTTTTCAAAATGAAAAATAGCATTTTTTTAGGTGTTTTAATAGACTAGATCAACAAGATTATCTTTAAAATTTCAAATTTTATTACGTATTATCTATTGGGTTGTATATTTTAATTTAAGATTTCAGAATTTGACACTTATGAAACCCTAACAAAGCTAATGTCCAGCTCAATTTGAATATTGATGTAGCTGGCACATTTTATCGTTTTCTTACAGAATCGCAATAATGAAGCTATCAATTTCTCCCTCTCTATGTGTATACCCTACAAGCCAGTGGTTGAAAAGGATTGCAAAAAGGCAGCTCATCACATAATCCTTTAAAATGGCATAATAAGATATGGAGTTGTTAACTTATCTGTGATTAGAGATGGAGCGACCAATCTTGAAGATCTTGAGTGCATTTTGCTGAAAAAAGCAATGGTGATGGTCAAAACCAAACTTCATGTCTCATGGTAGTATTCATGACCCTGTTAGTAATCTCTAAGGACTCATTTGGTTAAAAAAAAGAGGCAGAAAAAGTGTAGTCAACGGAGAAATAGAGAAATGCCTCATGTTTAATAAGAGTTTTCAAAGAAGAGAGTTGAAAAAGTAGCCTTCTCATAGGAATAAGATTTTTACATTTTATGGACGCAAATCCATATGGGACATGAAAAAATCCAATTCCCCTCGGTTGAAAATTGGAGAATTTTTTTTTCCAAAAGTGTCCTTAAGCTTTTGGATAGAATGGGATAAGATAAAATCTTTTCATTTATTAAGGGTATAACAAGTATTTTATATAACTTTTTTAGAAAAGTAGATGCTCCACCAAATATAAGCTACTCTGAAATATGCCACTTTTCCATGATCAACCAAATATGCAAAATTACTTTTTTAGATATTATATACCCAGATAGAATGGGTATTAGATATTTTATACAACTTTTCTAGAAAAGTAGATGTGCAACTTAAACATAAACCACTTTAGAATATGCTACTTTTCCATGGTCAACGAAATATGCAAAAGTCGCTTTTTTAGGCATCATATACCCACGTATTAATTTTTCAGAAAAAAATTCTAGTGAGAAAAAAATTCTTTTCAGAAACCAAATAAGTTGAGAAATGATGTTGATGGTCCAAGAAAGGACCATGCCATTGTAATGTACCCATTGTAGGAGATGCTGGGAAGTTTCAACGGATTTAGGAATGTTTCCATCAATGAAGACAAGCTTGTCTTTGGCTTCCAAATCATGTAGATATCATGCTTTCACATAAGGTAGTTATCTCTTTGAGTAAATTATAAAAACCTCCCTTGAGATTAAGGGTATATTTTACTAACACCCAATAATTTGAAAAATCTATGCTTATCTCTTTGAGGTTTATTTTTATCTAATATTTTAACCCATATGCAACTCAACAAAATGTTAATCAAAATATTTAACCCAAATACGACATCAGAAGAAAAAAAATTCAAAAATGATCAAAATAATCTTAAGTGATATAATAGCCATCCAAAGATATAAAAAAATATTTGCATCATCCTTGATACTTTAGAGCAATTTCAACTTTTATATAAGGTAAATAACTTTATTAATGCCATTAATTTAATTTGGTGTATGTGTAGATTTTATAAATTATTGAATGTATGTATAATAAATATAATTTACTCTAGCTCTTTTTATGGTCGTGAAGGTAACATGGGGAGCCACCAAGGTGATAGCCTGATGGTAAGGGAGCGATAATTTCATCCGAGTTGTTCGAGTTTAAAATGTGCGGACGTCGATTAAATTAGGCGACCGGATATCCCACGCCCGGACGGCTCGTTGGCAGATATGCTTTTTTTTATCTGTACCGAGGTGGCGCTGGGGTGACAAACCCACGCGTGAGGCGGTGAGCCCATGGGCTAGGGAAGGCACGCGAAAATCTGCGCTCTGTATCGAACATTCTCTAATAGAATGAGAGCTCAGTAGTAAGAATTAATGGGGAGGGAGGAGGAAGAATCATTGGTAGTAAGGCTGCTACATAGATGGGCTGGTCCCCCCCCCCCCCCCCCCCCCCCCCCCCCCCCTTCTTTTTTTAATCCAAAAAAAAAAAAAAAAAAAGGTAACATGGGGAAGAAGAGTAATAGTTTGTTGAATTAATGGGGAGGGAGGAGGAAGAATCATTGGAGATGGTGTGGTTGCCGCTGCCATTGGAGAACCAAAAAGCTAAAGATGATTAAAAGAGGATACTGTTAGGACACGTGGTGGGTCCAAGAATCTTTTCAAAAGCATTGGTACCATGTTAAGAATAAATTAATAGTAATATAAGTAGAATCTTCTTTTTCCGTATGAAGGTCCCGAAAAAATAAAAAAAATAAACCAAAGGAGAACGAAAGAAGGCGCCACTCATTTGAAAATTTTCTATCATGGTTAAAACACAATTTAATACTGAAATACGACAAATTCGTAGCAACAACGATCGAGAATTCTCCAATAACAAAATCTTTTCTCTCCTATTCTTTCTTAGGTGGGTATTATTCATCAAGATAGGGCTCGTTTGGTTCGTAGGAAAAGAAGGAGGAAAGTATGATCCACGAAAAAGTAATGAGATGTCTCTTGTTTAGTTGGAGTTTTCAAAAAAGAGAGATGGAAAAGTTGTATTTCCATGAAAATATGATTCCAACATTTCATGGGAAGTCTTTTCCATGAGAAACATGGAAAAGTTACTTTCCCATGAGGCTCACTCCATTTTTATTTTTTTCCAGAAAGACCTTTCAGCATTAAAGAAGCATTAAAAAGGCATTAAAAATCTATTTTTTATTAAAGGCATAATAGGAATTATATATAACTTTTCCAGACAAGTGGATAGTCAACCAAACATAAGCATTTCGGAAATTTGTCACTTTCTCATGGTTAACCAAACATGCTAAAAGTACTTTTCTAAGCATCCTCTTTCTAAAAATCTGTTTCTCAAAAATCATATTCTGAGATAGGAAAATGCTTCCCGTGAACCAAAGGAGCCCATATGGACATAAAATAGGGTGGTTGAGCAAAAGCATCGGAATTTACTCAATATTGTTTGTGCTCTTCATTTCCAAGCCAACCTTCTCTTAGATTTTTTTTTAGAGTGCGTTCACACGATGGTGTATCCGATAAATTGATTACTTACAAAAGTATTAAATGGCAAAAGTACATTTGAATTGTTGTTTCACCAAACTCCAACCGACAGTCATCTTCCCATTGTTTTTGGTACTTGCGGTATGGTCATAAGTTTGATAATCCTGCCAAACAAGGTGTTTTCATCAGTTATCCTTAAGGTTGAAAAGTGTATTAAAGTTATCATCTCCAGTCTCAAAACATTAACATACGCAAGGATGTCACCATGGAACCTTTTTTTTTCTTAACCATCTATACCCTCTCCTTTTTCTGTGCAGAGCCGGCTCAACCCTTATAATAATTATATTATAAGCATAATTTGTTCTTATTATTATTTTTATTTATTTTTTAGTGGGATTTTTTGTTCCTGGAATTTGTTTTCATTATTTTTTTCTTTATAATTTTTTAGTGGGATTATTGTGGTTTTATTAAAATTTCTACATCTCAGACACGCTTTTTTCAAATAATTTTCTTTTTATAGAGTCTTCTTATTTTTCTTTCTTCTCTAGTTTTTTTTATAAATGTTTTTTAATTTTTTTAAAATTTTGGGGAAGGCTCTAACTTTCTCTTCCTCTTTATAGGTATATAGAGATGAAATAAATATGTACACATCCTACTTAGGTCCTGTTTGGGGGAGCTTTTAGAAAGCCAAAAAGTACTTTCTGGCCCTCCAAAAGTACTTTTAGATGAAAAAGAATGTTTAGTAAAAATTTCGGAAAGCTGTTTTAGCTTTTCCAGAAAGGTGAAAACAGCTTTTTGGGAGAAGCTTCATTTTGGAGTTTTCCGAAAATGCTGTTTTCAACTTTGTCGGAAAACTGTTTTTTAACCAAAATACCCCCATTTAAAAAGTCCATTTTTCCTCCCAAAACCCTCCATTCTACCGCCTCTTTCTCTCTCCCAAAACCCTCCATTCTACCGCCTCTTTCTCTCCCTCTCCCTCTCTATCTCCTTCTCAACGTCGCCGGCTGTTTGCTTTTTTTTTTTTGGTGAACGGGTGGTTGCCCACGGTGGCAGCCACCACTCGTGGCCAGCGACCCCTCCACAAGTCGTTGCGACGCCACCCATAGCTCGTGGCCAGGCTTGGCCGTGGGGTGGTCGGGCTTCCACTAGCTGCGGAAACACGACGTCCCAGCCGCGGGATCAGGGAGGCGAGCCGCAGCGAAGCCCCCATAGAGGCCGGCCGTGGGGTGCTCTTTTGGGTAGCAGTGTCCGCTCGCGGCAACGTGCGCCCGTCGTGGAGCTATGGGGGTGGCGATGTCCGCCCGCGATGGTGGCAAGCGAGCCACCTCGGCTCCCTTCCGCCAAGATTGCGGCAGCCGCCGTCAGCCATGGCCTGACCACCTCCCGCGGTGGCCGCGGCCCGGCCCCCTTTCGGCGCCGCCGGCCTCGCGGGAGGAGAAGAAAGGAGAAGAAGGGAAGATAGGAAGGAAGGAGAAGAAGAGAAGAAAAAAAAAAAGAAAAATGAAGAAGAAAAGGAAAGAGAAAGAGGAAAAAGGAAAGAAAATAAAAAGAAAATAAAATAAATAAATAAATAAATAAATAAATAAGGAGAAGAAGAGAAGAATATAGAAAAGAAAAAGAAAAGAAAAGAAAAAAGAAGAAAAGGAAAGAAAAAGAAGAAAAGGAAAAAAAAAAAAGAAGAAAAAAAAGAAAAGGAAAGAAAAGGAAAATAAAAGAAAAATAAATAAATAAGATAATAAATTTATATATTTCAATGAAATAAAATAATAAATAAATAAAAATAAATATTAGTAATTATTTAACCAATTTTATCGCCTATCTAGAAAATTTGTTCGAGAGATAAATGGTCATCAGAAGGGTGAATTTATACTAATAATTATAATATTTATATATTTATTATTGTATTATACTATAAATATAATATTATATTACATTATATCATAATACATTGATATGTTATGTTAAATAATTTAATATTATATTAAATTATTATCCTGTAGTATACAATGTTATAGTATTATATTATAATAATATTATATTATAATAATATTATATTACATTATATTAATATTATACTATATTATATATTTATATATTAATACATATTATATTTTGTTATGCTCTGTTGTATAATACTAGTAATGTTCTTTATGGTCATTTTGTCATACCCATTACTTTCTCAGTTTGTTTACCAAACACATATTAAAGTGCCACAACATTTTAGAAATATAATTACCAAACAGCAAACAGCTTTTTATAAAAGTTCTACTTCCAAATATCGGATTTTGCATGATACCCTTCTAAATATTGAATTTTGCGTGAATACCCTTCCAAAATTGATATTTGCATGTATACCCTTGTAAAATACTTGTTTTGCTATTCTATCCTTTTTTATTTTTATTTTTGCATATGTACCTATGCCATCTAACACCATTAAAAAATTAACGGCTTCAAATTAAAATGACTAAAATACCCTTAATGGGTAGGCATGCAAATAGAAATTTTTATAAGGGTATACAAGCAAATAGTAACTTTATAAGGATATTCATATAATTTTCTATATTTAGAAGGGTATATACGTAAAAAAAATCTTAGTAGATGGAAAGAATTTAGATACATTAATTAATGTGATAGCCTTTATAATTCTGTATTTATTAGAAAATGCATTTGGTTCTATGACGAGAGGCATGTTTCTTTATCATGAATATAATAAAAATATATAATAGGATTTATGCTCAAATAAAATATATGGTATGCAGTTAGAAATCAAAAAATAGAGCTTCAATATAGATTCACAGCGAAAAATAGAAATGAAATAAAATCAGCTGCAACAATTATTATTGTTCTTCTAACATTTGTAATGATTTTTTTTCAGATTAATAAAATAAAAATAGTATATCAACGAAAGGGAAGAGAGGGTAAGATGATTTTAAAATATTTTTTTTATGATCAACAGATAGGAGAGATCTAAAAGATTTGAAAGATAGATCGCGTTGACGACTAACTTTTGGAAAGGATAAGTTTAGTAGTCAGAAGAATTTTTGTTTATCGTCGATTGGATTACAGAACAGGGAGGAAGAGGAAGGAGATTGCGAGCGAACTGCATCACGATCTCGCCATCGCGAACGCCCACGATTGTGATCTCGCCATCACGAACGCCAGCGATCAGGATCCCGACACGCGAGGGGCGGGGGGGAAGCCCACGGGGATAGGGAAGCCGGGCAGCGGGGGGGAAGCCCGCGGGAGGGTGTGGGGAAGCCGGGCGCCCGGGGGGAGGGGGCGCGTGGGGGGGAAGCCCGGGAGGGGTGGGGAAGCCGGGTGCCGCAGCGGGGGGTGTGTGGAGTAGAGTGAGGATTATAACTTCATTTCAAATTTTAATTTTAATTTTAATTAATATAAATATGATTTTCTTAATACCGTTAGAACAACCGTTATATTAGGGGTATTCGTACAATAACAGAGTTTTACAAGGGTATATATGCAAATATCAATTTTGGAAGAGTATTCACGCAAAATCTGATATTTAGAAGGATATCCATGCAAAAAACCCTACTAGTAATGTCCTTTATGGTCATTTTGTCATACCAATTACTTTCTCAGTTTGTTTACCAAACACATGTTAAAGTGCCACAACATTTTAGAAATATAGTTACTAAACAGCAAATAGCTTTTTATAAAACTTCTACTTCCAACAGCTCTACTGTCAACAGCTCCTCCAAACAGAACCTTAGCCTTCACAAAACCACAATAACGAAGACTGAAGGTATGATAGAAGTGAGTTTGCAGAACAGTTGACCTTCTAACTTTTAACCACTTATATTCCACATAACCCGAACAAAATTATTCAACCAAATGGTCGGATAGATTTATTGAAACTAAATCTAACTCCTCCAGTTTTCCCCAAACTTGTTCTGTTATCCTGGATAAATCTACTTCCGAACCAAACCGGGCAAAAGTAGTTTACCAATTAAGGACTGCCTTTAGAGGTCCAAGAAGACGTTAAAATCTTGGTTGGCAAGTGATGCGGGATTTTCACCCCGACACCAGCCCGTACACCAGCCGAGCAGGAAAAGCGACTGCGTCCCTCCCGAGATATTGTCCGCTCTAAAGTCCTGCTGGCGCGGAGCTCGCGCAGGGTGCACACCAGACCCGCGGGCGCGGAGCTCACGCAGGGCGGCTTAGGCGCTCCCTCACGGTTTTGTCCTATAAAAAGACCCTCGTGAGAAAAGGTTCGCACCTCCTTATTATAAGGCACAGACCTTTCCGCTGATTAGCCGATATGAAACTAAAGTTCGGAACCCATCCCACAACAGCAAGCACTCGTATCAAACTTTAGCGTCTATTTACTCTTGGAAGATGAAATAAAATGCCACTTTCTGAACTGCTTGGGAACATGAAGTTTACTCCAAGATACACCATATTGATAAATGATTCTTTTTTTCTTTTTCCTGTCACTCAATAACAAGATCCAATGGTTGTATAATAATACACTATTTGTATATTGACAGACTTAACATTTATATCAAATGCTTTCACCAGAAAGCGCCATCACTGACATAAAATACACCTCCCCCCTAATTCAGGGTACTATTCACTAAAGCTGGCCGGTTTCTGGCAAGCACAAACCTAACAAAAAGCCCTATGCAATTCTCTTTTACATGGCACAAGGTTTGGACTTCGAAATGCTATTGACACCATCTCTGTACAGTCACCGCCACAGATCTTGGGCATGGCAGGAACAGGGGACAGTCAAGTACGACTAGCCCAAAGAACCAACAAACACAGCACCCACATTTCCAACTTTTAACCCAATCTTACAAAAATCACGCCGCTACTTTTCTTCACGGTCCAAGCTCTTAGGGTGTAGAGTTCAATGATATCTCTTGCGCCACCGATGGGCTTTGTGTGTCTTGATAGGAAGGGATGACAAGCCGCTGCAAGGACTTCAGAGCAGTTGTTAGTTGTGCAAATGACGGACGCAAGCTTGGATCTCTGTTAGCAAAAAAACAATTCAAGCCACAAGTCAGAACAGCTATAAACCAATCAAACAATTGCATTAGTAGATATTAAAGTACCAATAATCTATATCAGGGCATTATCTAAATGCACCTAGAGTAGATCACCATGGCCATTAACTTGAGGCACATTTATTCCCATCTAGAAACAACTGGATTGTTTTGAGCTATTAATGGTGATCTGTACACCTAATCATGTTTTCATATGGCATTCATATCCACAACCTTAATTACAGTGAGAAAGGCCTGGCATATGATTCCAATATTAGAAAGTTAACATGGGTTTTCTTTTTAATCACTCACATTTGCCAGCATTCCCAAATAATCCTTGCAACCAGGGGATCAACTTCTTTTGGGATATCAAGACGTTGGTCCTGGAACCCAACAGCACCGACCACCTGCATTGGATTCATCCCACTCCACGGCATCCTCAGTGTCGCAAGCTCCCATAAGATCACTCCAAAGCTATAGACATCGCACCTGTACAAATTTCAGATTTAATTTATAAGAGGGGGAAACAGTAGCCTAATGTAGATCATTTATTTGCAAAATAATAAAAAGAATCATTTCTTCTACCATACATCTATTATGTTAAATGTCTAAGATTAAATTTTCACACAATACAAGTCCTTATTTTTCAATTTTTAGAAAATGCTGTGAAGACTGTTCTTAACAGATGCATTCTTAAGTTCAAAACCAATACTTGTTCCTATCATCAGTCGCACGGATTGTATAGTAATTTTACTGGCACGAAGGTAGCTATCCTTTTTATTTTATTTTCATGTCACAAGAAGGTAGCTATCCTTCACCATTTATTTACAAACTATGGCTTTTAGAAAGAATTTTTAATTTTATGATACCCAATAAAGTAGTTTCAGACTGCTTTGCACCAACAAAGTATAATAATGGAACAAACACAACGCTCCATGCATTACATAATTGTAAGCAATATTTGCCAAACCAAAACAAATCAGGCGGTTTGGCTAGTACAGAACCGAACCGATATAAAATCAGGATGGTTTGGCTATCTGGGTCGACCCGGCTTACCACCCCCCCCCCCCCAACCCTAACCTTTCTTAATTACTCTCTCTCTCTCTCCCCTCAAATGACGCCAACCAAGGTTGTTGCCATCAAACGGCACCGAAGACGATATCGTCGCCCTCAATCAGCGCCATGGGGGCCCTTGCCAACATCTCTCCCTCTCTACCTCTCTCTCTCTTCCTCCCTCTCCTCCTCCCTCCCTCCCTTTCTCTCTCTTCCTCCCTCTCCTTCTCCCTCTCCCCTCTCCATAACCCTCCCTCCCTGCCTCTCCCTTACTGCCTCCCTCCTCTTTTTTCCTCCCTCTACTTCTCCCTCTCCCCCCTCCCTCTCCCTCCCCTTGGTTTGTTGTGCCTCATATCGGTAGGATTGGTATGCTACATACCAATACCATACCAAATCGGTGGCCAGCCGATATGACCCCTAGTGCCGGTCCGAGGAACCTCGATTGTAACAGTGGTCAATAAAGGTCATACTAGCCATTAATGATTATACATGTGTTGGTGTTTTCAT
Organism: Phoenix dactylifera; assembly: GCF_009389715.1. Taxonomy (NCBI): domain Eukaryota; kingdom Viridiplantae; phylum Streptophyta; class Magnoliopsida; order Arecales; family Arecaceae; genus Phoenix; species Phoenix dactylifera. The sequence goes on along the minus strand of NW_024067788.1, from coordinate 111,394 downwards.
TAGAACAAATAGCATTCATAACATTGTTAAATCACCATCACAACCTAGGATCTCAGATGTTATGAGAACAATAAAGGCTGTCTTAGGCAAGCTATCACAATTTTTAATTAAATATATATTGCTTTTTTCTAATGTGTTGTAGAAGATTAAAAGATGTCTACTATATGCAATCAACAAGTAATTGAAATCATGGTGTCCCTCAACCTTGGAAACTCCCAAATCCTCAAACTCTCCAATCTACAGGATACAGTGCATCAGCAACACTAATGGTAGCACAATCTAGATCCATATGCTGCCCCACCAGCTCCATCGCCACTCACAAGGTGATCAAGAGCAACAACACAAATATGGCCAATGGCCAATGTCCAACTCCATCACCGAAAAATAGACCATCGCATCATACCAAGCAGCATCTCATGAATAGTCACCAGGTCAAGATGCCGACTTCAGCAGGGATTATATCATTGCATGTGTTCTGTCAATTTAGTGTTGTAGAATCATTCAACTAGGGGCAAAAGTTCTGAATTCCAAGGAATAGAAACAAAATACTAGCAAAATGTTCAAAAAGACTAGATAAAATTGTAATTTTGAAGAAAAATATTAAAATATTTACAGATTTATTCATTTGAAAACAGGCAGAGGAAAAAGAACAATAAATGAGAGTAAAAACAACATCACGACCAACAATAAATAACATCATTCATTAGTAAAATGTCAAATATGTGAATTATCAAACAATTCACAGTTAATAACACAAGCATAACACAGAGAATCATTCAACAAACGGAAAAAATAGACAACAATTCAAGAATTTTTCAACTGTTCAAGCAAACTGTTACTATGTCCACTAAAAGATTTGATTAGAATTTTCCTTTTTGTCGACACTGTCCTACATGAGCCTATTGAGTTCATTGGAATCACTACGTAATTATAGCTATACCTGTGACATTTAAACCTTCAATCTTAGCATTCTCGAATTTTTCCTCCACTGCTTCCACTTCAAGAAGAATTTAAGCTAGTAGTATTATTAATTTATCCTCAAGTGCATCATCTAGTGCTTTAAGCCTCAAAGAAGCAGTTTCTCATTTGAAACCCCATGTGAGGGTAATACCATTGACAGCTAGGGCCTGCTTCAATCATTTTGCCATGATTTGGATAGTTCAGTGGTTAGCGAGCAGTTTTGGTTTGGTTCAGTAGCAGTTCGAGTATGAACTGGCATGCTGCTACAACATCTTAGTACAGGAGTTGTTTGGACACAGAATTGGTTCGAAAGCAATTCATGAGACAGGACAGAGGGAGAAGAAGAAGAGGGGAGAGAACACAAGGGGGAGAAGAAAAGAAGTAGAAGAAGAAGAGAGAAGGCAGAGGGAGAGAGAGAGTAGGAATTCTAAATATTCTGTGATCTCAATAATTCAAGTTGTATTCTCAATAACATTGCAATGATTTTATTTAGACAACTCAAAACCCTAATAAGAGTCCGCATAAAAATAAAATACTTGAGTCCACAAACAATTCTAATTCTAGAGTCCACAAAATTCTAGTTCTAGAGTCCACATAAAAAAAAAAAAATCTAAATTCTATATTTGCACCTAACATGAATCCACTTAAATTCCTTAACAGGCACAACATGTGCCCAGTTCAAGGGCATGGTTCAATGGTAGATGGGTTACATATTACTAATACCCCAAAAGAACCCGATCACCTGCTGCAATTACGAAATGCTTAGAGGTCACATTCCTAATATCACAAACTAATACATCATCAGATTAACTAGCCTGATAGATCACACTTTCTCAGAGAACCAACCACATAGCTAGTCCAAATATATCTGATGATTTAACAGTATCTGTTAGCAAAGCTAAATGCAACAACACAACAAATTACTTCATTTCTCATAAGTGGAGCCCTGAACTATTCTTACCATAACTTCTAGGCTGCTGTTTCAATAAAATGTGGGATAAGGAGACCGATATCTGAACTTCCACTGTCCCCCACTTCAACTTCTTTCCCTGACTAACACATGGTGTACAGTAATTGTTACAGAAAATAATTTCATTAATAATGCATCTTTTCTAGAAATTTTTTGAGTGAAAATCATAGTTACTTTTTCATTGGATTAAGGACCTATTTTCCTGCTGTTGTTCATGCTATTGATTAAATATCCAGATTCAGACATCCTACATTTTAAAATATTCTAGGATGACATTATTAAAAGACAGTCCTAGTTTATCTTTATCTGTACGCTGCTTTGTAGTAAGCCATAATTGGCATCATTACTTTAGGATGCTAGAAGCATGTATCAGTTAATCAAGCACCTGGTCTTACATAAATGGACAAAATGATTCTATTTCAGAGCACTTGCTCCATCCTGGGAGATATACAATTAGAAACTAAAGCAGAGAAAACGGGATAAAGTCTACCAAAATAAAAAGATGACCACATAATAAGAAAAAATATATATAATTAGAAAAGGGCCTTAAAGTAATAGTAGATAGGAAACTCACTTTTCATTGGACGGTTCATTGCGTAATACCTCTGGTGCCATCCACTCAGGCTAAAACATCAAGAGATAAATGCAGAGATATGGTCAACCATTGACCACAAAGTATAAACAGATTTTTTTTCTTTTTTGATGATAATCACATACCGTGCCAGCAGTAGACTTGGATGATAAAAATGTATTATGCTTCAAGCGTGAAAGTCCAAAATCACAAACCTGCAGTTTTTTTGGGATCAAAAGATGCAAATTAAGATGTATGGTAGTTATATGTGACACCATATAAAAGACAAGTTTTTTCAGCTGGGTTATAATAGCTCTGATTATAATATATGAGAGGGTTAAGTAGTTCAGTTTTAGTAAACTTAACTGGATCATTATATTTTCAGTGTGCAGCTAATAGTTTATAAATTCCAAAACTTAGGTCTAATGCAATGAACAGGTAGTTTATATTTTCCCACTAAGACTCAAGACCTGCGGGTTCCCTCAATCAGTGGTACGTACAAGAAGGCGGAGATCTAGTTGGTTCAGGTAGTATTCGGTTAAGTCCGTAGGGGTTGTTGGAACTAATCCCACCGAGGGAACCAACGGACTTTCCTTCGGGAAAGCCCACGCTGACCGACCGACGCTGGCTCCATACTGTTGTAGTGCTATATGGAAGCTTTCTAAAGTTTTGATTTATGAATTCACCGTCGAGATCTGGGGAAGGGAAGGTTTCCCCTCCCCCGAACCATAGAAGACAAAAGGAATAAAATGAAATAGAAGAAAATGGCAACTGGCTTAAGGTAGGGGTGGCAATGCTTAACCATCTAACCTGTTTAACTTGATTCAAACTATGGTTTGCCGCACTGGCCCGGACCAGACGGTACGGAGCATACCGTATAGTACCGGTTCAGTACCAATACCCAATACGAATGGCGTACCAACACTCGATACACTGTAAAGACTTCGAACCGTACTGTATCGACATAGTACTAGTGTGGCATCGGTATGGGATCCAGTACCGAAATGATGAACCTTGATTCAAACCAAGGTCCGCCATACCAGTACCGGTCGGCGTACCGGTGGCGGCCGGTCCCATACCGGTTCCATACCAGTTCTAGATTTCATGCTGATCCAACGCTGATCCACGCTAATCCCATACCGGTCCCATACAAGTTCTCCAACGATAAGCTACCAGTATCAAATTCCACGCTGATTCGGTACCAGTCCCAGGCCGTACCGGCCCATACTGGCCGGTATGGACCAGTTAGGCAGACCTTGATTCAAACCATTGTAGGTTAGGATAGGTTACCTGTTTAATAAAATGGACAAATTTGGTTCTGAATTTTTGACCTCTTTAATAAACAGTTCAGATTCGAGTTAACAAATTTTCGATCTATTTTGTATCCGATCCAACCCATATCCGGTCCGACCGGGCCCAATTGCCATCCCTAGTTTAAGGTGACAACATGATCATCGTCCCTTTACAGCAGGCTGGTACTGGACACTAAGGAAAAAAAAAGAGCAAAGTTTGTTTGGTTACAGATTTCTTTACAAAATTAAAATTAAGATAGGTTCCAAATCCATTGTTTGGCCTCTTCAGTGAGAAAGCACTACTTAAATCATGTAATTGAATCCATAGTTGCACATTCATTGGTCAGGAATGTGGCAACTCTCCATGATGCATCCGAACAAAGTTAAACGAGTCATAAAAATGTTATCATATTAAGAAATACATCTGATGACACGAATCCAAAGTGGATATCTTAATAAAGCTTGGAGCCTTGGACAGCTCCATGAGTGGTTCAAGCTAATTAAGTTTTTTTTTTATTCTTGATGAAAAATAAGTAATGCTTCGCAAGAAAATTTCCGAGGAACTGTACATTAGAATAGTGCTCCATGGCACTGGTAAGTATTGGATCTATGCTAGACAAGGCTTCAAGTCCCACAAGCAATGCAAGTGGTCTATGCTTTTTATAATGCTAAGATGTAGTCAACCAATGAAGCTCGTCTACAATAAAAGTAGATAAGTAGGCAGTGTCCAGGTATTTAGTAATGAAAAAAGAATGTTTACGCTGAGAGGTAGATTAAGTGAACAAGATTGGATGCAAGATTTGTCGTACCGCCCCATACCGCCCAGTATAGGGCATACCATACCGTACTATACTGGAAGAAAACCCGTACGAAACACCTTCAAGTCGGTACAAGCCCTATACCGCCTGTATCGAGGCATGTACCAATCCGTACCAAAATGTACCGAGATAAAAATTGAAAAAAAGGTTAGAAAACTATTTCGGCATAGATGTGCACCATACTGTACCGAACTGATGAGGTACCAATACGGTACCCGGTACCAAGATTTCGAACCTTGATTGGAAGTGCAAGTATTTGAGTGTTTAGAAAAAAAGAAAGAAAAGAGTGTAAAATATATACACTCACATATGCATAGACAAACATAAAAATACATGCATCCGCATATATGCAGACTCATATGCATGCACAAGAACAAGGGCTTCAGATTTGGTAGACACAAGGCTTCAATGCACCAAGTCCACCCAACTATGAGCTGTTACAACACTTGCTTTCCATATTGATAAGCAATAGGAAGAGATCAAAAAGCTCCATTCCTGCAAAAGTGGAGGAAAAAGACATATCTTGCCCTCTCAATGTTCCACCTTTCATTGTCCACTCCCAACCACCTCCCAGAGATGTCCAACATCTTGCCCTTGTCCTCCTCAATCCACAGTCTCCTGCTCATGAATGGAGAGGAAGGAAATCAAGAAAAAAAACATATTTTCTCTCTTTTTTTCCGCTCTATCTTACACCTTCTCTCACTCCCACACTCTAATAGATTGGATCATCAAGGAGGGGCGGCAGCAAAGATAGTGGAGAGGATTCTTTTGGCTAATGGCTCGAGCAGCCTCTGCCACCTGCCTTCAAGTTGAGTTCCCAGATCATGGAATTCATAGCATGGCAGAGGAAAAGAACATCCCTAGGATCCCGGCCACTTGAGAGGGAGACAAGGGAGTCTTCGTGGCCAAGATTAGAGAGGTGGACGAAGGCAGTGCCACCACTGAGGGGAGGGCTCAGCTATGAACTTTCTTTTTCCTTTTCTCTTTTTCTCCTCTTTCTTTTTTCTTTATCCCTGGTAGAGTAATGGAACAGTGCGAGATGAATCCCAACTAGTAAGCAAACAAGAGAGTGGGAACAACCATTGAGGTTGAACGGATATAAAGATTGTTCAATCAAGGATGGACAAGGGGTCAGCGATGATGGAAGGTGAGGAAAGGGATATGGAGCAGTTGTGCAAAGAACAGTTCCATTTCCAGATATTTTCCGCCTCTGCATAGTAATTGAATGTGCTCTCACTATCATCGGATGACATAGACTGGTAGCACATGTGGCATGCCTCCTAGTAGGCAGATTTCAGGGACTGCAAGTGGCAGGGTCCACAAATCTACACCCCATGCACACCCACAAACGCATGCATGCATGCACAAACAAGTAGATAATGGAGATGTGAAGATTGCTCGATCATGGATTGATAAGGGGGCAGAGATAATGGAGGGTGAGGGAATGGATATGAAGTGGCTGCACAAAGAACAGTTCCACTTCCACAATTTCCCCCTCAACATAGTAATTGAATGTACTCTCACTATCATTTGACAACGTGGACTGGTAGAATATGTGGCATGTCTCCTATTAGGCAGATTTCAAGGACTGCGAGCTCTAGGCTCCATAAATCTGCGCCCCATGCACCCCCCACAAAACACATGCATGCATGCACAAGCATGCAGGCACAATACCTCCACTGATCCGCCCACCCACATGCCTCTTAAGGGGCAGTTTCGGTGGACAGACTCTTATTGGCAGGTTCAGTGGACAGCCCATGTGGTCCACCAAATCACACCTCAGCATGTACAAAACACATACACGGCAGCACACACACATATGGTAGACCATATCACACCCCACATATGCATAAAACACCCATGCATGTGCATGCACACACATGTAAAAAGATGCCTTAGCTAACCCCCATCAATTTCTAGCTAACCCCTATCAATTTCTAGCACAATCAGGTTTAGTTGTGGCACATTGCTTTTGGGAAGGCATGCAGTTCATAGGGAATCCCATAGCCTTGGCAAAATTCAAACTCATATTCAAACCTCCTAAAACAACTAGATAAAATTTCAAAGTCAACCATTGACACACTAATTCTTAAGAGCTATTCTTCATTCGAAAAATTTATTAAGAAACAATCCTCGACTAATCATAAAAAACTGTCTTTCCTATTAACCGAAAAAAGGTTGTCATTCCTATTTTCTTTTTGTCAACGAAATTGCATAATAGCTGAAAAGACATTAGTTATACACCCACACTAGTTTCCTATTTAAGAACACATGAAATCCAAGTGGACAATTACTTGCAAGTAATTCCAAAGGCCAAGTGAATTTAAATCGATTTTGAAACTAAGGGCCCATTCTTTGGAGGGTAAAATCATAGCCAGCAATCTGTATTTTCTTGGGTAAGTGTTTCCCAGGCAACATTTAGACAAAAAAATAATTTATCCATGTTCTTTTATGCATTGGAAAACGGCTCTAGAATCTATTGCCCATGTTCTTTTGTATTGCTACTTTCCTAGATAAGTTGCTAAGATTTATCCATATTTCTCATAATACCCTTTATTATATAAATATTATATTATCTTATATTATATATAACGTAATATATCATAATATAGAATATAAGATGAATAATATATATTATATTATCTTATATTATAATACATTAATGTATTAGACTATATTATTTTAATAGAATATATAATAATATTTGGTATAATATATAATATATTATATTGTGTTATATTATAATAATATAATATATATTATATCATTATTATTATATTATTATTATTATTATAGGTTAGGGCTATTTAGAAATAAAATAAAAAGGTTATTTTTCTAGCTAATGGGACCATGACTTACCCCACTTCTAGGTAAGACTTTTCCTCCATTTCATGGATATTTGCTACCCATGGGAAAATAACTTACCCACCTAAAAAAGCACGAGAACATGGATAAGTTGGTCAATGAGAAAGTTGACCAACTTTTTCATGATACTTACCCACCAAAGAATGGGGCCCTAAAAGACCATCCATTTTATCTAAATAATTTAGTCAAAGATGTTGGCTTTAGTTTGCAAAAACTTAAATCAATCACTCAGTTTCCCCTAGATTTTAACTGAAGTGAGTGTATTGCATACTTGTATGAAAGCAAAACACAACAGAATCAAAAATAAGGTGTCCTAGTTGGTCTTTGCAAAAGCATGTTAGAAAAATGTTTGCACCGACCTACTTTGATATTAAGAATTCACAATTAAACCATTCTCTAGTTGACTTGCATCAACTGGCACCAGAATTATTTCGAAACAGCTAATAGAATGCTATAATAATGAATCATAAAATGGCCAATAATAGGTTAACAAAATTCAGCATTGGCAAGACCGCTAAATACCTTAACAGTCCAATTTTTGTGTACCAATAAATTTGGCGATTTTAGATCCCGATGAACAATTGTTGGTACACTAGTATGCAAACAATTCATGCCCTTGGCCTGAGAGAGAGGCAGGGGAGAGAGAGTTAGTAGCTTGCAGTAAGAAGGGTTATCAAGAAGTTTGTACACAACTTTTCAGCCTTCATACCACATCAAGGGCCATCTTTATCCTACGCTTCTCATCAATTTGGCAATATGGACGATGAAGAATTCTGTACAAGCTTCCCCTAAAATTCAAGTACAGAAGTTATGAATGAAACATGCCAAGTTAATATACACATAAGATAAATAAAAAAACTAGTCAAATAGTATTTACAAGAAAAATTGGAATGGTGACGAACTTCCTTAATCACCACATGAGAGTACATTTGCCCTTTATAAAACAATATGCAAAGAAGTATAAATAGCACATGGTCAGTTGTACCCAAAGCAAAGAGAAAAAACAGTTCCGGATCACAAAACATTCCAGAAAAGTTAAGTCCATAGAACAAAATTTTCAAAAATGCAGTATTAAGAAAGATTACTTCCTCTGAATTATTGTTGATCATGTTATAAGAGATGGATAAAAGAAATCTATCTCCAAACTAGGATATACTATTCTTGTTCCTACAACAATCATCCTAAAAAAATAAAAAAAAATAGTAATGCCACCAGCACCTGATGGGACACCCGACATTTATATGATTTTTACATATCTATATTATATATAAAAGTACCCATAAATTTTTGTCCATAGACGATTATAATTGTTGGATTTGGTTAAGAGGATAATAGCCATTGAGATAACAACTCAAAACCTAAAAGAACTCGGTCCTAGAACTTCTTCAATTTCAGATTTAGTATGATTCCTGATGATTACCCAAAACTGACTATCCAAACTAAAACTATATTCTAATTATTTATATGATTTTTACATATCTATATTATATATAAAAGTACCCATAAATTTTTGTCCATAGACGATTATAATTGTTGGATTTGGTTAAGAGGATAATAGCCATTGAGATAACAACTCAAAACCTAAAAGAACTCGGTCCTAGAACTTCTTCAATTTCAGATTTAGTATGATTCCTGATGATTACCCAAAACTGACTATCCAAACTAAAACTATATTCTAATTATTTCATCAAAGCTGTCCAACACAAAACCACTTCTAATCCCAATTGATTATGTTTTTTTTACTTCATCTCCTTTCCAACACTGTGTTCACATGCCTTTGTTTCACGGGAGAAAGCATAGACAAGAAAGAATTGGAAAACATGTTTTCATGTCTCTGGTCTATTGAGAACAAATATTAGAAAGATTTGAGAAACAAGGTTTGATACTCCATACTCTGGTCCAACTCCCTTTAATCACCCCATCCAATTTTTTCCCTTTCCCCCTTCTTTTACCATCATCTGTTGAAACCAGATCCCTTCTCTGCCTCCTCAGTTCAAAGTAAAGATATGTCAAGACCTGCACCATTAGAATTTTTAGATTTCTTTGATATTTTAAATGATTTTCATATTTTTAATATTTGTGAAGAGATTTTCAGTACGACACATGGTGTTATATCCAGTCTACTTGTAGGTTTAAATTAATGGCTATTGTAATGATCTCAGAAGGAGCCCTTAATTTTTATACATTCAATAACATGAACTTAATTACTGGTCATTGTTTAATGGTTTTTATTTTATGATGGCCATTATAAATGCAACAATGGTTATTATTTATCACATATATACACATAAATAAAAAAAGGGTTTTTTGCATGATACCCTTCTAAAAATTCAAATTTGCATGAATACCCTCTTAGAATTTATATTTATTTCTGTACCCTCATAAAACACTATTTTAGCACAAATGCCCCTAATATAACGGTTATTCTGACATTGTTAATAAAAACCATATTTATTTTAATTAAAAATAAAATAAAATTTTGAAATTACTTTTTTTGTCCCCCATTGTGATCATCATATAAATATTCCTTTTTACATATCTACTTATTAAAGGTATTTTAGTAATTTTAATTTGAAACCGTTAATTTTTTAATAGTGTTAGATGGTGTGGGTACATAGGTAAAAACAAGGATAAAAAAGGGCAACATAGCAAAACAAGTGTTTTATGAGGATATATATGCAAATATCACTTTTGGAAGGGTATTCATGCAAAATTCAATATTTAGGAGGGTATTCATGCAAAAAACTCATTAAAAAAATTCAAAATTTTGTTTCAGCTGAAAATTTATTTTTTGTTGTGGAGAAAGATTTGGGCCAGTAACAGGATTGTAGTAATTGTAGCCATGTCCACATATAAATAGAATAAAATGAAATAAAAAATCGTTAATCAAGGGATCGCTTGTGTTTTTCTTCACCGTAAGGCTACCCTAAAGTTAAGAGAGAGAAGGGAAACTAATCCACCATCATATGGACTACAAAAGGAATGAAATCTGCGACCACGGAAAGAGAAGGCAAGAGAGTGCCCGACCCACTCTCTCATGCCATCATGATTTTGGTGTCATAAGTGCAAGGATTTGGTGTGGGGGTCTTGTAGCTGCATATTGATCGAAAGCAGACTTTGGGGTACCATTTAAACATAAGATTCCTTAACAATTAGTATAAATCTTTTCCTTTCTAATCATCATTTGGCTTATTCTTGATAAAAGATTAAACCTATTTATTATTATGGATATAAACTGGGCAAAACAAAGGATAAAACAAAATCAGTGAGAGGTTTTCAATGTCCACAAAGCTCATAGTTTACCAGTGGATGATGCTTGCTGAACCTAAATATGCGACAGATTGAGGGACAGCTAATATATTATCAATTTTTTCATCCGCATGACATCAATTGGGCCACAAGTACGTAAAAAATGTAAACCAGATCAACTTTTCTCTAAATCTATCCTTGTTTCTATGGTTTTGCTAGCATCGCACTCAATCAACTTAAAGATGCCAAATTTAGGAAGAATAAAGAATTTTTTCCTTAAAAGAAAAATAGATTCAACAATCCTAGCATGAAATGGATCTAGACCCTGCCCACTAACTATAATTACTACTATTCACTAAAGATTATATTTTTAGTTGTTTTTAATTGGATCCAAAACAAAACATACCTAACTCTGATCCAACATATTCTACTACAATTTAATTAATGTCATATATTGAGATAAAAGCTATACCCAAAATACAATGCGTTGATCCACTTTACACATGGCTATTTGGGCACATATAATTTTGATAAAATTGATAATCTAATACACACACACACACACACACACACACTAAAATTGAGGCTCTGCTTCAACAGAGCCCTCCATTCGCCACCTTTACAGATATTAGAGCTTCACATTCGCCATGTGTCTAAACATTATTTATTTTCAACACCCATGACAGGCATCGACCGACTGTCCACTCGTTGGCACATGGAGGGACAGTTTCAGAAAATAAACTCAGTGAGAGTTTTTCAATGTACACAAAGCTCATAGTTTACTGGTGGATGATGCTTGCTGAACCTAAATATGACGGATTAAGGGTCAACTAATATATTATCAATTTTTTCATCTGCATGACATCAATTGGGCCACAAGTATGTTAAAAATATAAACTTGGTCAACTTTTCTCTAAATCTTCCTTGTTTTTATAGTTCTACTAGCATCGCACTCAAGGTTCACCGTCTCAATATAAGACCCCATACCGGTGCCACACTAGCACTGTGTCGGTGCGGTATGGAATCTTTTCAGCATACCGAATGTCGGTACACCTCCCGTATCGGGTACCAGTACCAAACCAGTATGGTATAGTATAGAAGATACCGTCCAGTTCGGCCCGGTACAGCAAACCCTGATCACAATCAACTTAAAGATGTTAAATTTATGAAGAATAAATTTTTTTTACTCTTAAAAGAAAAATAGATTCAACAATCCCAACACGAAATGCATCCACCCCCTACCCACTCACTATAATCACTACTATTGACTAAAGATTAGATTTTTAGTTGTTTTCAATTAGATCCAAAACAAATCATACCTAACTCCGATCCAACATATTCTACTATAATTTAATTAATGTCATCTGTTGAGATAAAATTTATGCCCAAAATACAATAAGTTGATCCACTTTACATATGGCTATTTGGGCATATATAATTTGATAAAATTGATAATCTAATGCGTGCGTGCACGCACACTAAATACAGGCTCTGCTTCAGTTGAGCTCTCCATTCGTCTCCTGTATAGATATTAAAGCTTACCGCTCACCACATGTCCAACATTATTTACTTTCGCGCAGAAACACTTGTGACACGCATCGACCAGCTGTCCACTTGCTGGCACGTGGAGGGGTAGTTTCGAAAATACGCCATAAGAGAAGGGAGGTCTCCTGTTGGCATGGAAATTAATCAGCACGCGTGCCACAGCATCTAACTCCCCATGGGCCCCACCCCATGATCCACTCTCTTCCTATCGCAACTCACCTTATGTTTTAATGACCTAAATAACCCCCAATAGCAACCCATATATCCATCAAGACGATCAGGCAAATCCGTTGTTAGAGAGGCCAATGAGGGTTATTTTAGAAAATGAGGGTCATTAGGCAGATGGTCACAAGATCTCCCATGTAGTCTTGGGTGGAGATAATGTGCGCTTATAATTGTGTAGATGCCTTCACGGGCAGCGTGGGCAGGGAATGAACCGATAGTTTTATCACATAATATACGTCAATCGTCACACCCATCTTCTCCTCGGTAGAGATTCTATATTCAAAGGCACGAGTGGTACTTCCTCAAATATCTAGTTAGACATGAGTAATTTATCTTGGGGTGGGTCTTCTCTCTCTAAATATAAATAAATAAATAGCCTCTTTCTCTTTGGAACTCTGGTCTGAGAGGGTCCAATGAGCCATCTGGCATCCATAATTCAACACATTCATATCCTAGCAACCAACCTTACGCGTTCTTCCAGTTGGGCCTTCCTTAAATCTAGCCAAATGGGGTTGGAATCTCAACTCTTCACCTTTTGTTGTGCTGAATCTCTAAGTAGATTGCTATCCTTGGGCTGCTGGATCCAATTTGGGCAGTTACATGAGTGGGCATTACATTCCCATTTCTTGGACTTTGGACCTAGGTGGTTTTAAGTAAGTAAAACTAGAGGATTTGCACCCATTAGCTTCAGACAGGGACACACTTACATTCGCAAAGAAAACTTATTAGAAAATTTGCTCCCACTAACCTCAAGGTGAGATGAAGGAGATGTGGCTTCAAATTTACATTATCTACAGGGAGGGCAAACCTTCTCAGCTTTTCTAAATTTTTTGTTCCGGCATTCAAGAAATTTTGTATTCGATAATTTATATAAAAATCAATGTTTTTAAAACCATACAGAATCGGTCATTTCGACCAGTTGAACCGAGAATTGTTCGCCTGTCTTGTCCAATTATATTAAAAACTAATAAAAGTATATATTAATTAACTATATATTTTATATATTAACAAAAAATATATTATTTTCTAAATAACAATGTAATTAATAAAAAAATAAAATTTTAAGGTTGGCATATATGGACAAGGAAATTGCTTGTGAAATTTTTTTTTGGCTAAAAATGCCAAGTATAGCAAATCACAAAAACAAATGTACTTTAACAAAAAAGGTACCGTGCACATCACACAGGTTAAATGCTAGTTTAAATTAAATCTATGTGCATTTGCACATATATTTTACCAGTATGTTAAAAAAATATCCATGAGTCATATGGAGTTATCGCAATAGCATAGTCATAACCCATGGATGACATCAAGATACATACTCCATCATTTTAGTCATCATTAAAATCTATTACAGTCCATACTCTCTAAATAACTTCAACATCACAAGCTCTACAATTAGTGATTCTCATGTTCGTAGTTAAAAGATCAACATTCATCGATAAAAAAGCCATGCTTCCTCTCCTCCCTAAAGGTAATGGGAAGCGTATATGTCCATATGGAAGTATCCATAGCCTTTCTTAAATACAATAATAGGACAAATTCAAGTATCAGACATGTACCCAACTGTGTGGGGAGATTTTTCACTCTATCAGCAGACTATTGGAAAAGCAGAAACCTCGGTCAGGGAATCTGGGTTGCTACTTTATTTTCTCCTTCCTATAGCTTTTCAACACTGACCTTTGTTTGCTGGATACCCACACAACTTGAGTACCTCTGGCAGGGCTTCTTGATCCATGATCAGCAAGCTAAACTCTTACCTGCTGGTTCAATTCCTCTCCATGATACATCTGTCACATCAGCTGAATTCAGAGCTTCCAGGGAAGGAAGCTTCTATGCTATGAATTAGTTAGATGCCACAGCAATCTGGCTAGAGGGTGATTCAGCATTGGTGATAATGAATTCAAGACAGAGCCAAGACTGGATCTCATCCTTGCTTTAACGGTCTAAGTTTAGATAAGAAATAAATGCTCCAATTCAGAGCCACCCACGTTTTCAGAGAAGGCAATCAGCCAGCTGGCTGCCTGGCCAACAGAGCAAGCACCCTGAGGGAGCCAACAGAGCAAGCACCCTGAGGGAGATATAATTGTAGACTTAAGAGTTTACCATCTGATTTAGTCAATCTGTGCTTGATACCCAGGGATCATCAAATTCAACCATAGAATCCTGAATGTTATGGATATCTAAAATCATTGGAAATCTTACAATCTTGAATAAAACCTCTCAAAAGTTTTATAGCATATCACTATATGTTTGTGTTGTCTTCTTGGCTCACATGGTGCAATTACCCCCATTGAATAACCAAATGCACTAAAAACCATTGTCAACTGAATATGGCATGTAACAGCGGATGGGATAGTGTCAGCTAGATCCCTATGCAAGAAAAGGTTGGATCATTAAACTTTTGTAACAGTGTTTAGTGTGGTGCTGCTGGAATTCAATGACAATCAAGATGGGACAGTCAAAAGCCGCATTGACGAAATTTGAATAAGGTTCTGAATCAATGACATAGACTCAACACAATAATCACATGTATCACCATAAAATTCCAAGACAAGTAGGATGAGCTTAATGGATAGGGTAATCCGCTACTAGGAACAATAGCAAAACACCAACCAGTTACACTAGATCCACGTCACAAAAGAGACAACAAACATTACATGTAAGCACAATGTATATGCTAGCACTGTACAGGAATTATGACCATCTACAAAATCTTTCTCATGCCAACCACTCACTAAGGAACACATTGAACATAGAATTCATACCCAGGATGATCGAAATTATGAAGAATCAAGTTCCCAAAACTATCAATCCTTGTCCCAAATATTTGGGAATACCTTTATGAGTCCTTCATTGCCAGTCATGCTAAAGAAGATGGAAAGTTTTCAGATCAGATTGACCATAATTTGAAGTTTCAGCTGAAATCAGAATGTCTTGGTCTCCGTTGGAAACAATCTGAGACTAGGGCCATTTGGACTTTTAGGGAACATTGACTCATGAGGCCAAATCTATTTTATGTACGTGTGTTATTCTTCATTTCTTCAAATTCAAAGTAGCATTTCATGATATTTAAATTTGTATGTGTTGTGCGCTAGCAGGCATATGTGCATGCATGCGTTTTGTATCTCATAGACGTATAGCAAATAATTTGTTAGATTCCCATTGATCAATGAATGATACATGACACCCTAAAATATCCTAAACATGACTTTTCTTTCTTCTGTAATATGATTCATTATAAATAAATTTTGGGTGTTTAGGAACGGAACACTGAAAACAGTACATCCAATAGTCCAAACCATACAAAATGATGAGATTTCCTTGATTTATATTATTTCTTCCATTTTTCTATATCTTATTTATTATAATTCTAACTTTCTGCAATTAAATGTCCAAATGAAGCCAAAACTCCCAAAATAGCTGAAACTGCCAAACCGAAACTCACATGGTAGCTAGGAAATACAAGAATGATACCATGTTTTTGAACCTGGAAAGTGAAGTGTCATCATAATTGCCAGAAATAAAAACAAAGCTGGAAAGAAGGCTAAGTTCATCACGCTTAAGGAGGACAGCCAGTGCCTGAGAAAAAGTTTATAAAAAAGAAGGAAAACAGAATAATCTTTTTTTAAGCCATCAACGGTCATTCCTGAGTTCAACTGCTTCATCATCACCCCTTACATATTCAAACAGCATGAGTATGTTGTTATTGACGTGAAGAAGAATTCCAATATATTTTGGACAGATGAAGGCAGACAAAGATGAAAAGGTCATCTTTGGAACATATAAGTTCAAGTAAAGTCAAAGATAACTGGTTTTCAAAGTAATCATATAACAATGCTTGGATTTAGAATAAAATAGCTGCTTCAAATCAACACGATGAAGAGTCAGCGTATGCATGTTCCGGTTTCAAGAAACTTGTACTGAAACACTAGAGGTCCTGAATTCAGCTAGATAATAGCCGCCTGAAATCAATACAATGAAGAGCCGGTGTGCACGTATATTTAGGTTTTGAGAAACTTGTAATGTTAGACTAACCACTGTGATCTTGAACTCAGAAAAAGCTTTGGTGCCATTTTCGAAAGTAGACCACATCCTATGCAACTTGAGTCACTGCCCACAAAGGGCCCACTTCATGCTAAGGCTTTAAATATCAATTGCCCCTATGTCTCTCCACCTGTCCCAGCTTCAGTGGTTTTTCTATTGGTTAATCAGACCAGAAGCAATTTTCAGTGTCTCCTTATCCAGCTTCAGCCACTGCTGTATTCCCAATTCTCTACTCAAGTATAGCTCTAAATTCTTGGAAACTAGAAGCTAGCTGCCCCATAGGTGATCAATATACCCAGCTTATCTCACTAAATTCCTCAATCAACTCCTTGTTCTAGCAAATGCCACCCACCTTCCCAGATCTCCCATGCTCTCCCAGGTTATTATGGATTCACATCCACAACTGCTGAAACATTATCAATTGTCCACCAGACCGAAAATAGACTCCAATCACTTCCAAGACTGCAACAGACCCAGTAAAAATATTTCTTATGTACCTATACTGGGTTCTCCAAATTCAAACCAGAAACAAAGGATTCACTTGGCTTAAGACAAACACAAGTCCTACAGATCCACCGTCAATAGATGGCATGTGAACCATGAGTTTACAAACCAAGATGGGTTATATGAAGACCCTGCCCTCAATGAAATCGCAGCCAGGTGTGGCATTGTTAGATGATCAAGTTTGCCGCAAAGACCAACTGGTTCACAATGAACAGGAAAAACTACAACTTCCATTGAATCACATGTCTCACCATTTTTTGCCCCTCCACTGTGCATCTAATAATTTAGATAGTTACGCCTATAAAGGGATTCTCCCTTGCACTCGTATTTACTTTCAGAAAATAAAACAGGCGCTAAATCATTATTAATCTATCAGACAGATAAGAGGAAGTTTACTTGCACTAACAATAAAGCCCGTTCAACATGTCTCACTAAACATATTGCCACTACCAATGTAGGATGGTTCTACCAATACTATTCTGGTGGACATTCATCAACATGTTAAAATTAAAATAAAAAGGAGATGCAACTTTTAAGATTAGGTGTCCAAGGATTTCTCTTTTGTGATAATGAAAATGATATGGTGCTGCAAAGGAAAAGGTCCTCAAGTGGTGATCTTCATTTTCAGAAGTGCAAAAAGGACAAGGTCTCGTTTCAGAGATTACTAAGGAAAGCTAAAAGTCAGAAAAGAATGTCTAGAACTATAGAATCTTCACTGGCTCCCAAGGTGATCTTCAGCAAACCAAAGTTAATGCAGGACCAGGTTTATCTTATCTTCAGTGTCCAGTAATCTCTAGACAGTTGAATTTAGCAAGTTCTTTCATAATACTCTCCATTCAAGTACTGTAAAATACAATGGAAATTTGTCTTACCTTGGGAGAAATTCTGTAACAATGGAGAGATTTGGGGGCCGAGTAACAGCACCCATGAAAAGAACGACATTTGGATGACGCAACCTGCGCATTATCCGCACCTAACCAAAGAAACTGTCATATTAGTGAAATGTTATTCATTATTAATGTATAATAACAATTTAAGCAGAAGACCATGAAAAACTTCAAGAAGAACGGTTGTGAACATCGAGTACACATTTAGAAAAAAAAAGACACTTACTTCACTCCGGAATTCATCCAAAGCATCTTCATAGAAATCTTGATCTAAAAATTTCTTTACAGCTACTTCCTGTCATTGAAAAACAAAAGGAATGCATGTCAATTAATAATTAACTGATATTGAATTGGCACGTTTTAATGTTTAACTCTGACTATACCATTAGCTCTTTCAGAAATGATTAATGAAAAATTTATGATGAAGTTTAACGATTAGGAATTTAGGATAGCTAACCATTACTGGTACATGAAAAATGTGCTTCAATTCTGCCTATTCATGAGTCTATATTTCAAAAGTCCAAATGTCAGAACAGTGTAGTTCAAAGTGTTTCCTGATGACCTTCCTTGAGGTGCTATAAAAAAGTATTTTACTAATGAAGTACAGTCAAAATGCCTAGCAGCCAGCAGAAAACAGAAAAGACATGCCCATTTGTTTACTTTCAATCAAGCAATTCAAAGAAAGAAACCAAAGTTTGTCGTCTCGGTACCGGACTTCGTACTGGTGCCATACTAGCACAGTATCGGTACAATACTGGTGCCACCATACCAAGTACCGGTACCGAACCGGTATGGTACGATACGCCTTATACCGTCCAATTCGGGCCAGTACGATGTACCATGAAAGAAACAATCATTCTGCACTTAACTTGAGTGTCTCTATCATTCAAACCAAGGTTCAAAGTCCTGGTTACGATGCCAGTATTGATTGGGGTCCAAGTCAGTGTGGCACTAAGATGGTATTGCACAGACACTTGTGACACATTGGCATCCCAGTACACACAAGGATGCCAATTTTTCTTTTGTTTTTCTTTTCGTTGTTTTGATGTTTTAAATTGCTGTCTGTGGTGCATTTTATGTTCATTTTTGGTCATAAATTAGGGTTAGGTAAGGTGTTGATGTTTTCCTTCATATTGATTCTTTAAATTTTTCTATTGCTGCTTTTTCCTTTCTTTGTCCTCTCTTTCTCTCTCCCCATTTCATCCCCCTGCTTGAACACCAACAGCAAGCAAAAAGGAAATAAGGTGCCTTTTCTGCATGTCTCAATTGGTATCAATCCATAATGATTACTGTCAATGCCCATCCTACTTGGTACCAATTAGTACCAACCAATACCAAGAACAGTCCGGTAGTGGGGGGATCAAGGTCCAAAGTGTGTCTAAGGGCCCAGACAATCACGTCTGATCCAGGATTCCCGGTACAGAATCGTAACTGTCGTGCCCAAAATCATTCCCTCAACGATGGCACTCAGTGAAAAGGAATCTGGTGCAACCACTTATGGAAGTTCAAGCCTAGTACATTGGGTTACCAACACCCAAAATTCAACCACTTTCTAGATAACCTTTACAATGAGTGAAGTGACAGGTATAAGAAGGTGTCAAAGTACATAAGAAAAACTGCCTGTACATTACAAAGTCACAACTAATCATGTATTAGAGAATACAGATTAAAAGGCAGAGTTGATGGTGGGAACGAAGAGAGAGCACATTGAAACTGCATATTTCTTGAGGTGACCACAAACACTGAAACTCATTCCAGTTCAGCCAAATAGAAACCAATCATCCATTTTTCATCTTCTGTTCCATGATTCAATTAGTGCAAAGATACAGAGTATACCACAAAGTCATCATTAAGTCAAAGGTAATGGTACTATGATAATGCAGTTTTGAGAAGAATGAGAATACAGAATTAGCACAAAAACAGCCAAATGTAGCAAAATCACTCATGCCAGTTTGGACATGTCCGATGTCAGCATAACTGCAAGGTTGCCACTTATACGACCAACCACTAAAGCATTTAAAAATGTAACTACCTGCCTATCAGGTACACCCATATTCAAGAATTTAGCTCTAAATAATTTGAAATATCTGAAATCATAAAAGACAATGAAGAGTATAACCAGCCTCTTTTCAACCAACAACAAAAAGACACTGCCCTCCCGTCCCCCTCTTCTTTGTCTGGTGCTTTTTCTTCTTTTTTTTTTTTCTTTTCAAAACTGATTCAACGGCTAAAGAGAGCAAACTATTACATAACAAATTTGGTCAAAAATGACAATGGAAAACAAGCTGATCCTGCAATCACTTTCCCACAAAGAAAAGACTAACCAAGAAAAGAAATTGAAAATAGAACATATGATTTTCCTCTCTGTTCAAATCATTTTTAGGAGGGTGTATCCTGTTAGAAATCACTACACTCAATACAATACAGACTACTCACCGTTCCATTCCAATCAGCACGATACACTTCCCCATATGAACCTATTCACAAAATCAAGAATGGCATTTCATTAGTTCCTCAAAAAGAAGACATTCTTGAATGTGAAAGAAAAGCCCACTCCCACCTCCATTTTTCCCATGAGGCAAACAAGAGTTAAGAATATGAAAAACATTACAGAAGCAGTAGAAAGAACATTTTATGCAAACAATAGGGGGAAATCTCAGAAAATATGACCTCAAAGTGGTTAAAAACTAAATTACCATATTACTTAAAAGATAGCTGCTATACAACATCCTTGGAAGAATCTAGTTTGGGATTTCTGGGTTAATAGGCTTCATGTGAGTAATATAACTTTCAATAAATAAAAGTAAAGAGCACCCCAAGAAGAGGTATCTATCAAAATTTCCTCATGCTAAGCTCCAGTTAAGAAAATACCTAATCCAATCCTTTCGCCAATTACAAGGTCTTCCCATGGGATTTCCAATTCCGATACCTCATCTAGCATAGAATCAAGCCTGCTCGGCCTCATTTGTGATGGAGAAGCTGAGGATTCTTGATCCCTTGATTCCATAATTGTTCCCATAAATCTATCATATTGGCACTTCTTCAGAACATGTTTGCCAATTACATTCTTCCCATCTTCCTTTATTTGGTGCAGCATGCTACTTTGCAAAAGCAACCCACTTGCATGATCTTGCCCTCTATGTTTGTCTCCGGATGACTGAATAAGTGGTTTATTTGCCCAGGCATTAACATAGCCATGATCCAATTCACTATGCTGATTCTTTTCTGAACCAGTGCTTGAAGTACTAAGCTCAAAGGAAGGGCAGCCTGTAGTTTGCGTAGAACTAGTAGTCATCTCATTGCCAGGCGTAGCTACAACAGCAGAGCATGAAATACCAGAAACTCGAGCAATATTGTCATCAGAACCTTCTGAATGTATATTTCCAGAAGAGTTTGGCACTTGAGATGATGATGCATTAAGATCATAATTCTTCCGTGGCAAGGGGCCCTCCACAAATTTGTACTGCTTTGTGTTAGAAACCTCATTGCATGCAGACTGGCCTTTCCAAACCAGTGGACGTTGAGGTCTCCCAGGGCCTGAGACAATGTTCTCTCTACATCTCTGGTATCCAGAGTTTCTAATATCAGTTGCTTTGAATGGTGTAGAACTTTTGCCAACTCCAACTACCTGGAAAGGGTTCAGATCTGCAAAAAGGTTTCTGGAGTCCACAGTATTTTGTGAATCTGGAACTGTGCTCAACTTTTCATTCCTTGAACTATCACCATCCATGGGAACCTCAATAACCCCTTTCTGCTTTGAAGACATTGCACTGGTAGAACATGGTAACTGATTTGATTGGCCTTGTGAAAACAAACTCATATTGCTACTAGAACTGCTTCCACTGAGAGTCAATGCTGTACCAGTATAGGCACTTTGAACAGAAGGTACTGGTATTTCTTTTTCTTGTCTAGCATCTCCAAGCTTATTGTCATTTAAAGCAGAAGTGCTATTTCCACCTGAAAAATCACCAAATGAAGATTCTTCTCTAGATAAGTCCTCACCTGAACTACTTGCTCTCCAAGGAGTTACATTTTTGCTTAGTATTGGCTTATAAGAATTCATGGCAGAATCTTTTGAACTGAGTACATCTGCTGGAATCAGGGTGCCTGGGGCAGCCATAAGATCAACCAGAAAGTCCCTAATACAGAATAGTACCAATTAATAATGATGATTGGCACTTAATTCTGACAATTATCATACATACACCTATTTGAATGTTAATACACAGCTTATATGTGAACTACCATGCTTTTAGATTTTTTTATAAAACTAAAGAATCAATGATGCGAATCAGTAAAACAAACTGTAAAGTCTATGTCAATTATGCACAAGATTATGCAAGAATAATATCGTCTCAATGCAATTCTTCTATCAATTATTATGTCTTAGCAAACAAAGGCTTAATTGGTTCTACACGATTAACTGCTTAAGAATGGAAACAAGGAATAGATTAGTCCACTAGGGGTTGAATCTAAATAATTGTTTGAAACTATTTGAAATAAATTGAGACAACATAGTGGACAATTTTTGGGGGTTTTTTTTACATGGATACCCTTCTAAATATCGGATTTTGCATGAATACCCTTCCAAAATTGATATTTGCATGTATACCCTTGTAAAACTCTGTTATTGTACAAATGCCTCTAATATAACAGTTGTTCTAATGGTGTTAAGAAAAATCATATTTATATTAATTAAAAATAAAATAAAATTTTAAAATTATGCTATTGTCCCTGTCTTTTTCTCCTGCTATTGGGATCGCGATCTATTTGCACGTCTACCCATTAAGGATATTTTAATCATTTTAATTTGAAATTGTTAATTTTTTTAATGTCGTTAGATAGTGTGGTTACATATGCAAAAACAAAAATAAAAAAAGGGTAGAATAGCAAAACAAGTGTTTTACAAGGGTATACATACAAATATAAACTTTGGAAGGATATTTATGCAAAATTTGATATTTAGGAGGGTATTCATGCAAAAAACCTTTTTTTTATATTTTTTGGAAAAGTGAGCACAATGCTCAAAAAGCAAAGAAGACGGAGCATATCTTTATATCCAAGGAACAAGTCACTTTATGCCATGTGGTTTTAAAGCCTATAATACTTGAGCAGGCAACATATCCAAAGATTGTAGGCCCATAATCCAAGGCTCATCATTTTTTTTTTTTACTCACTAAACTTGAACCAGGAATATTGGCAATAGTAACATGATGGTTAAGATTTCAATGCAATAACACTTACAACGGAAATACTCAACTAGCTAATTTCTTAAGTTGAAGACCTAAAACAAGTTAGTCACCCATAGGAGCAAAGCTATTAATGATAGCAAAAAGAAATGGGGTATGCAACACCCAGGCATCAGCAGGAAAACCCAAACAGCAGAGAGCATGATAAATTTCACCAATTACTTTTAATATTCACAATCTAAAATAGACTAATAAATCCAATTCCCATCATTTCTTTGACCCCGCCAAAAAATCATTACTCAAGAAAACAACCCATTATTTTAATATTAGTCATTGAATTAGATAGGTTTAAAGGTAACGGTTTCATATTACTCAAGAAAACAACCCATTATTTTCAACAACTTGATACTCATACCAATCTTTAGTAACTCGGGAACTTTGTTCTCTTCTCTTTCCAAAAATCAGAAAAAAAAATCTTTTGCAACCATATTTTAATATAATATAAAATATATGTATGTATATATATTGTGTATAGATATACATATAAGTATATATGTATGCCTAACTGTGTGTATATATACACACACATACACAAACAACATATATACATACCTACAAAAATTTACAATGTTTGCATCTCTATCAATATGAGCACACAAAATATTCAATAAAATAAACTATTTTATAACTATAATGCCAATGACATATTATTTGATTTTATGCAATGTGGTGCATCTTCAAAAAAAAAGATTAAGATAAGGAAAAAGTATCTTGGGCAATACAAAATACTAATGACACTTCAGTGTTCTAGTAAATAAAATATAAAGAATGGTTGAAAGATGATTTTATCTTGAAGCTATCATTCTTGAACTTGAAATTAAATTAGAAATGTCGCTATTATAAGAAATAAGTACCTTGCAAAGAGACTTATTTTCATATAGGAAAATTTCTAAATGATGTATAACACTACATCTTCGAAGTAACTAAGGCAATGAAGTACATGAATAACACATAATAGATGCAAATACAAACCTTCCATCACCCAACATAATTATATTGACAGCATCATCATCAACACCAGTGTAGTGGCTCCCTTTAACAAGTTTGCATGGTATGCCAACATAATCTGCAAGAATCTGCATTCAAGTGTGGTAGTGATCAGATGAGATTAAGCATCCACTAGACAAAGAAAACTGAATGTGAGATATTTGGCCAAAATATCTAGTTCCTAACAAAAGGAGAGCTTCATCTTTATAAACTCATAGAAACAAAGATCCTTCTTGAAACATAATTCCACATTAAAAAGTTGTAACACTGCAATACAGACAACAAATAACAAGTCTCTTTTCCCATCTCTGCGAGCTCTGCTGACCCTGGAATAAATGAAGAGCTTCCAGAGTTTCTGTCCCCTAAATGTTATTTCTTTTCTTTTTATCTCAATCTTGCAGTTGCTGTAAATGAATGGCACTAAATTGTTTTTGTGCATCGAAGAAAAAAATCTGTTATACACTGTTTTCTTTTCCCTTTTCTCAATCCATGAAGTCCTCGTGCTCTATAGGGACAGTTCAGTATTCAGCTAATCAGCAATATATACATATTCACTGCACAAACAAAATTATATTAAAGAAATCTGGAGACACATTTTGTATTCTACAATTTGATTCCGATTTCTGCTATAATGGCCATAACATACAAACCCTTCAAAAAGGAAATGGATGAATGATCCTTGTCATGGAGTATATGGTTTTAATGCATATTTAAGTGATGCAGTGTTATAACAGAGCACAAAAAGAAAAAAGAAAAAAGAAAAATGATGTCAAAGTCAATCCTTAGAGCAAATTTCCAAGGCTGGCACGATACCATTTCATTTTGCAGGCATGCAAGTCAAACTATAACTTTTCCGTTTCAAGTTGTATAGATGGTACTTAAAACTCTTTCTTGGCCATGGCATGCCATGGTACAAGCCCGTAATAGCGTAAAGGCCCCAGCTACTAATATCCAGGGTGTTTACCAATGCACTAATGCATCAACATCATTTCCTTTATTGCAACTTAAATGTAGGGCTTCTTACAATCTGAAATTACTAAAACTATTTTTGTATATAAGCTCTTAATAAAGTTAGGTTATACTAACAAATGCATTGCCTTTATACATAATATAACACTGACTGTACAGTTTCTCATGTCACCATTGGTTATTCCAAAATATTATAACAAATACACAAGCAACTAATATACCAAAAACTGCTATAAAGTGACTTGTAGACAGGGGAGCACCAATGTAACCTAAAGAGTCCATAAGAGAAGGGAACACTAACCTTGAAAAGTAGTGCACGGTGACGAGATAAACCTACTTTTATGCAACCGATCGGTAATAAACTAGTCTGCTGTGACGTCCGTAACTCAATGCTTTTCTCCATCCACCTAGCTAACATGTCACTTGCATCCCTTACAGGACCACCCATATGATCTGTAACAAGCTCAGATATCCTTTGCACCAAAATCCCAGTCTCTGCAACAGGGCAGCCTAATGAAATGCACTGTGCAATTTGCTCCAACTCCACAAGGGCAGGATCGATTGCACGGTTGACTATAATAACTTCAAAACCAAGATCTCCAATGCTTGTTTCGAGATCCACAAGTGATGGCATCTTTCTTTCGCTTGAATAATCAGTTGTGAGCACAAATATGTCATAGAACCCATCAGCAACCTTCTCATTATAGTCAAGCACATTATAGTCCTAGAAGACACAGCAGATGCAAATCAAAATAGACGAAAGTGAATCAATAGAGAAGATGCAAACAAAAATTCAAATGGGCTAGCAAGTCAACATATTGGGAAAAACACTACAGTTAGTTCCATAAAAGAAAGAGCCTTATAAGGAACATGCTGTTCACAGATGTCAATAAAATAAAGATACACAGATGCACATGACGATGCATCCATAGACGAATAGATAGATACCTGCATGCCAAGAACATAAGCACTAGTATTGTAACCAACAGTTGAATTATTACAGTTTCAGAAAACTCTTTTAAATTCATGAGGATGCTCCATCCATTGGAACATTTTAAAAAGATAATCTGGCCCCATTTGGTAGTGCTGTAGATAGTAGGGCTTTTGTCAATAGAGCTTTTGGTATTAGAACTTTCGCTAACACAGCTTTTAATAAAAAGTTGCTTGTTGTTTGCTAACTACATTTTTGAAGTGTCATGAAACTTTAACATTTGTCTGGTAACCAAACTAAAAAAGTACTTTTAGTATTAGAAAATAACAATAAAAGAAATTGTATAGTCCTTCCAATTGTCTAACTGTTTATACTATTTAAAACTATTAAAGTATTCTTAATTTATAAATTATTTATTTTTATATTTTCTAAATAAATAATATGTAATATAACAATATAAAAATATTTTTATATTATTATAAAATAATATTATTATAAAACAACAATATATGTCATTTTTTATAATAATATTATATTATAAAATAATATTGTGTTCTTAAAAATGATAATCATAATCTGATAATAAAGTAATATTATTGCACTATACAATATGATTATATAATATAATGTAATTTAATAATGATATATTGTTTTAATATATTATAATATCATCATATTATTATATTTTAATACTAATATTATTATATCATACTACACTATATTATATTATATTATTACAATGAGTACTTTCAACTTCCCAATATGTCTTAGGTAGAACTTTTGCCGGAATTGGAGATTTTTCCTAGTAGATTTTTTCAACTTTGGAGGAAGTAGAAAGTTGTGTCAAAATTTTCACCAAACACCTCAGAATCATCCCAAAAAGTATTTCACCCTCCAAGAGCAATGCCAAATGCCGTTTTAAAGTGCTAGTAGCAACCACATATTATAAAGTGAAAAGAGACGTGAAGACAGAAGTTTCGACAGACCTATCCTATTCTAATCAAATTACTATAGGATCTTTCGCCACTCATGTTCCTATTTCACTTTCTTCAAGAACATATATAATGGTGTTGTCCTTTCTCCTGGTCGAACAGCATGCTAATTAATAAAAAGAACCAGAATTGGCAAGAGCTTGTACAAAGTTTATTCGAATCATGCATTAAAGCTAGTCCAACATGAAAATGTCAACAAGTATTCTACTTCCATCGATTTCAGCTCACTATTTCATCACCAAGAGCATAAATTAACTACAACAGGATGCAAATAAGCAAGCAGAACCTAAAACCTAAACAAAATTTTAATTATAAGGCGTGATATCATAGCCACATATCCAGTCAGACTCGAGGTTCAGGGGAAAGACGAGTGTTATTAAAACGTGAAGCAACATCTCAGAAACCACAACTGTTCCAAAATGCTCTCAATTGCTAACCACAAAAATAAAAATCTCGTTTCTTTAAGAATTAGGTTGTGAATTTGACCCCAAAACTTTCATCTTTCCCTAATTTATAATAGCAACCCCATTCCCAAACCCTAATTCGAATTCATAGTTTAGAAGTCCACCCACGATACCAACAATAAGAAGAAAAGATTCAAAAGCTCACCCGATACTGCCGCGAGAGCGAATCCGCGGTCCCCTCCTCCTGATCTTGATCCATCCCGTGCCTTCCCAGACTCGGCACACCATCGGGATCATTCCTGAACTCCTCTTTGGACGCGCTGATAGCGAGGGCCAGCTGCACCTGGAACTCCTCCGACGACGACGAGAAATACTCCTGCCGGTCCCCAGGCGGAGGCCGCGCGGTCTCCGCCGCCGGATAGGGCGACGGCTGGGAGGGCGTCGCCGCCGTCGAGGCGTGCGCCGCAGCACGGTGGTCGGAGGCGCATGAGGGGGACAGGGAGGAGGTCAACGGAGACGCCGGCGAGGCGGCGGCGGGGGGGGACGGGTTCTCATTGGATCGGTGGGGGCCTTTCCTGTGGATTTTGAAAATATTCTTCATCGGGTTCTCTTATCTTCTTTTCTCCGGTTTTTTGTTATTTTTGAGAGCGCTGGGGTATATCTGGGGATTTTTTTTCTCTTCCCTCGCGAAGAGGTCGGAGGTTAGGACGAGAGAGAGGATGGCGGGTGGGAGGGAACAATGGCGGAGAACTTTCCATTAGACCGCGACAAACTGGGGTAATTAAATGGTCTTAGCTTTTGAGTAAATTACTTAAGTAACCAAGTTTTTTTTTATAATTATCTATATTTGCAGACCCATTCTGTACCAGAAAGTCGACTATGGTTAGGGTTGGGAAGTTGAATGAGAGGGTTGGTGTTTCCGGTTTGGATCCTCTGCAGTCCATCATGCACCAGAGGTATATACACCTTGATGACTGCCGTATTATCTAATCATAGAGATAGATGGCTATCAAAAAGGCATAAGATCCCAACTTAATATGTTGTTAAATTACATTCTGTATATACTGTATCGCTTTTGAATATTTGGCAACCATCCATCTCCGTGATCGAATGATGTGGCGACCATCAAAGGTGTGCAGATCTCTACAATGCAAAACAAGCAATGCATAGGATCCCAACTTAATATGTTGTTAACTATAAATATTAGATAATTAATTAATTAATTAATTAATATGGGCTTCTAGTGGTGCATTGCATGTCGGGTGCTTCTCTGCAACATATCGATGTGTTACTTACAAGGGGCACTTATCCATGCCTTTAGGCTACATGGTAGCATGGTTAGATTAGAGTAAACATGTATAAGTGTGAGAATGACACGGGCACTCTGGATATTCGTTGGTGGGCCTATGCTAGGTTGGTCTAGCATTATTAGGGGTACAAATAGATAGAGTCGGGTCTTGAGTGATTCCGATCCGGTTTTTTGTTCGGATCTTAATTCTGGATCCAAATTCAATCCGATTGGAGATCGGATCGGATCATGTTGGATTTACGGCTATAATTTTTGATCCAATAGGTCATTCGAATCAGGTTGGATCCATGTATAATCCAGATCCGATCCAAAAAATTTAGGTCCGGATCAGGTCTGGTCGACTGGTCCGAGTCGGATTCGGATCGGGTTTAGTTCCTGATTGGGCCCTTCCAAACTATGAAAAAATCTCGAAACATTTGGATGCAACGGTGACAAAAACTATCTTTAATTAATGTACTTTCAAAATTTAAATAAGTAGGGAGATATTAGATATGCGTGATGAAAATTCCAACGGCAGGAAAGAGTGTCGTACTACTAGCCAGTAGCTCATACACAGCATCCATCCGTTCTGCAAATATGACCGTTATTCCAATCCTGCAGCTTGAGCTCTTTCGGGCATTTCCTTCGTGCCATCTTTTAGTTGTACAAGCCGCAGGTCTTCCCATTGGTGAGGTGTCCTTCTGCCGCTCTAAATTACCAAAAAATAAACTTATAATCCCATCCACCAACCGAACACATGTGACAAATAAAGAGTACAACTGGCCTTACGGGAGCTGCAAACCGTGAGTGGGGAGTGGGGAGGCGTCCCATCATTATTAAGGACAACGTGACATTCCGCCATGGGGAATAGGGAGTGGGGAGGCTTTGTAGAACGGATGAAGAGTGGGGAGCGAGAAGCTCTGAGGAGAGAGAAAGCGCTGAGGAGCGAGAACCCAACGGCTCTCTTCGCCGGCGGTCGGTGAGCTGCTGCTGGCCGTGCCTGGGCGGTGAGGAGGGTCTGTCGTTTTTCGGTTTGCTTACTGTGTTGCAGGTCTCCCATGGCCAGGAGGAAGGGGAAGGAGCCGATGGAGGGGTCGACGGGTCCGGCAGGGGAGCAGTCATCGGGGCCGTCGTCCGCGGAAGGCAAAGACCCGACAGAGACGGCTGCGGCGGCGACGACAAGGACGTGGGCGGAGGTTGTAGCGCAAGGCAAAGGTATGAACCTGGTAAAGAAAGGGGAGAGACCCGCTGGCCGGCCGCGGCCGGCTCCATGGGTCACTCACCGGTTGACAGAGACGGAGGTGGCTCGCCTGAGCCACCACTTCTCGTCGGTGTTTGAGCTCCCGGTGGAGCCCATTGAGGCTGCTCGCCGGGAATGGGAAGGGTTAGCGCTCGTTGGCCGGAGCCTCGGTCGGCGGGTGCCGGTCGAGTGGGTGGCCAAGGATGTGGCCGCCCGACTGAGGAAACCAGGGGAGGTGGTGGCGGTGTCTTTAGCCGACGACCACTTTGCCCTGCGTTTCCGATCGGTGGAGGTTCGGGATCGCGCCCTATCGGAAGGGCCCTGGGTGGTGGCGGGGCAGCTCTTAGCCATGGAGCCGTGGACGCCGGATTTTCTACCTAGGGAAAATCCGGTGCAGAGGGTGGCGGTCTGGCTTTGGCTGCCTGGGCTCCCTCCGGAGTATTGGTCGGCGTCGACTCTTCTGGAGATCGCGGCCAAGGCAGGGCGACCACTGGCGGTGGACCGAGTTACAGAGGAGCGCCGATCTATGGGGTTTGCGCGGGTCAAGGTGTCGATTGACGCTTCTGAGCCCCTCCTCCCTGGCATCCGGATACTCGGGAAGACGAAGGCCCTCTGGCAGCCTTTCGTCTTCGAGAGTCTACCGGACCTTTGCGTGCGGTGCGGGCGGATCGGACACCTTGAGTCAGGGTGCCGATTTGGGGCTCCGGCACCGGCGGATGGATGCCCTTCGGGGGAGGAGATCCCCGGGCCGATCTACGGTCCGTGGTTGGTGGCGACCCGTGCGAGGCAGACGCGGGAGAAAGATCCGCCGCAGCCGCAGCCGGGGAAGACGACTGAGCCTTCAGTCGGAGCGCCCCCATCTCGGCCGCCCTCGCCGGTTGCCTCGCCCAGGCTTTCGGTGTCCCCGCCGGATCTTGAGGACTGGCAAAAGCCAAGTAAAGTGGCCCGACGCCATTCCCCGCCGACGGAGGGGGTCCCGGCTCCCGGTAGGCAGGAAGAGGACTCCCGAGTCGACATGTCCGGCGACTCACTCGTGGGACGAGTTGACTCGGAAACTGGGTTGATCCTTGGTTCCAAGAAACGGTCCAGATTTTCTGGGTCGCTGCTTGATGCGGGCCACGGGGGAGGTCGCGGGGCACGTGGGTCCCGCGGGAGGCATGGTCGTTTCCGCGCGATGGGCTCCCAGGCTCGTCGCGCGATGGGTTTGGCGTGGCCCTGCTTGGCTGGGGCCCGTGCGGAGGATTTTGGGAAGGCCCCTGTGGGTGGGGGCCTTCCACTGTTCCCAGCCCATGTGGGCCCTATGGGGTCCACAGATGGGCCCGCTATTGGGCCCGATCCACGGGCCGAGCTGGCGGGTGAGCCTGGGTTCCAGTTCAGTGCCCAGGCTTTGGGGGTAGCCTCATCGTCCGAGATCCCTCCTATTCGAGGTTCCCTAGCGGCGGATGTGGGACTAGGGGATGGTGTCTCGAGCGGGCCCGATTTGGGCACCCCGACCATGACCAGCACCTGTGTAGATTGCCCGATGCGGGATGCGCCTGCACCTGTAGAGCCTGGGCTAGGCGACTCGAGTGTCTCCGAGGAGGCGGTGAGCAGGTCTACGGACCACTCGACAGTCGTTCAGCGGGTTCGGGCGGCAGTGTTGCGTGTTGTGTCCGGGCCTAGTGTGGATGAGGGTATGCGGGATGTTCCTCATCACGAGGCAGCGATGGACCCTACGGCCCAGAGGGTGGATGTGCTTGCGGCCGACCTCTCGGACTTTTCCCCATGAGGATTCTTGCGTGGAATTGTAGAGGGGCGGCTAAGCCAGCTTTTATGTCATCTTTCAGGAGGTTGGTTCAGATCCATAGTCCAGAGATCTGCCTTCTCTATGAGACACGACTGTCTGGTAGAGGTCTGGATCGTGTATTACGGCGGTTTGAGGTTGAGTGAGAGTCATACGTGGTTGAATCCCAGGGGTTGTCCGGGGGCATTGTGGCTTTGTGGAAGCGGGGTGTGGCCACAGTCGATGTTTTCCATAACTGTGCCCAACAGGTCCTGATGATTATTTCGGAACCTAATGGTGCTCCATGGATATTGAGCGGTGTGTATGCTAGTACTGACCATCGGACCAGGAGGGTGCTGTGGGATGAGCTTACCCACTTGATCGCTCAGGGATTTCCGACGGTGATTGTGGGTGATTTCAATTGTATCTTGGAGAGGAGTGAGAAACGTGGAGGGAGGGCGTTTACTGATTCCGTGGACAGGAGGGAGTTTCGCGACTTCATCTCGAGAAATGGCCTAGTTGATCTAGGTTTTTCCGGCTCGCAATTCACGTGGTGTAATAACCAGTCTGGTTGTGCCAGAGTGTGGGAGCGGATTGATAGGGCGGTTGCTTCTGCTGACTGGCTCACTAGATTTCCTTCCTACAGGGTTAGCCATTTACCCCGTATTGCTTCGGACCACTGCCCGTTGCTGGTTTTGACGGCAGCGGGCTCTAGTCACCAGTGCCCCTTCCGCTTCGAGAAGGTTTGGCTGTCTATCCCTCAATCCTGGGACATTGTCCGAGGAGCTTGGGGTCTGCCGGTTCGCGGCGACGCCATGCAGAGGGTCTCACGTAAATTGGAACTGACTAAGCGACGGCTGCGGCGGTGGAATCGTGAGGTTGTGGGTGATATCTTTAGGAAATTGGAAGGTGTGGAGGCTGCGATTGCCGACCTTCAAAGAAGAGAAGATCAGGTGGGTGTGCTCCCTGAGGCCGATATGGTTAGCCTCCGGGGACTGCTCGCCTCTCATCACTCGATCCTGCGTCAACATGAAATCTTCTGGAGACAGAAATCCAGAATCCAGTGGGTCAGAGAGGGTGATCGGAACACTAGTTTCTTTCACCGCTCAACGGTCATCAGAAGGCAGCGGAATATGATCCGGTCCTTGCAAGATGACCAGGGCCATCGGGTGGAGGGCGATTCAGATATCAGCCGTATTCTGCTCGATTTCTTTCGATCTCGTTGGACGGAGGACAGTGGGTCTTATGTTGCGGGCCAGCTCCCGAGGGTTGAGTCCCAAATTGGTATGACCGAGAACGCTATGTTGGTTCGACCAGTTACGGAGGGAGAGGTGCGTGAGGCCATTTGGGCTCTAGGGGAGGATAGAGCTCCGGGCCCAGATGGCTTTCCACCTTTCTTTTTCCGTAGATATTGGGGTATCGTTCGGAGTGCAGTGGTGGAAGCGGTCTTGTGTTTCTTTAGGCGGGCTGGGATGCCTGACGATTGGAAGGCCACTTTCGTCACTCTTATACCTAAGCGTCAGAATGCGGTCGAGCCGAGCCATTTTAGGCCGATTAGTCTGTGTACAACTTTATATAAAGTTGTCGCCAGAATACTCATGGTTCGTATGAAGCCCTTCCTTGCTGACATTATCTGTCCCGAGCAGGGTGCTTTTGTGGGTAGTAGGAATATTTCAGACAATGTCATGGTGGCCCAAGAGATGATGTGGGATCTTCGACGGGCCCCGAAGCGACATTGCCTGATGGCTGTTAAACTGGATATGGAACGTGCTTACGATAGAATCAGGTGGAGCTTTCTTAGGTTAGCCTTGGAGAGTTTGGGGTTCCATGAGACATGGATTAGGTGGGTTATGGGGTGTGTTCGGGGACCGAGGTTTTCTATCTTAGTCAACGGTTCCCCATCTCCTTTCTTCAGATCTACTATGGGGCTTCGGCAGGGATGCCCGTTATCTCCATACTTGTTTATTATTTGTTCTGATGTCTTATCTCGCTCGCTGCGGGATGTATGTGCTGCCGGTGAGCTTGGGGCCTACGTCCCAGCTCCTGGGGCCCAGCCGATATCACATTTACTTTTTGTTGATGACTGCCTCCTCATGACTAGGGCCCGCGTTGTGGATGCTCAGACCATCAGGAGGGTTTTGGCTGCTTATTGCTTTGTATCTGGTCAGAGAGTGAATGTCCAGAAATCCTCCATTTCCTTTAGCCCTAGTACGACACTTGCGGTCCGACGGGGGATCCGGAGGATTCTGGAGATGCCCATGCAGGATGGTACCTGGACCTATCTGGGCGTTCCGATCTCGGGCAGGAGATTGCGTGTGTCCGAGTGTACTGGACTGGTGCAGCGGGTTCTGGGTAGACTAGAGGGGTGGCGGGCAGCATCCCTGTTGATGATGGGCAGAGTCACGCTGATTCGATCAGTTTTGAGCTCTATGCCCGTCTATCTTATGGCAAATATGGTGGTGCCAAAGTCTGTTCTACTGAAGATTGAGCAACTTTTTCGGGGTTTCCTATGGGGCTCACATGGAGGAGGACGGGGGGTGCACCTGGTGGCGTGGGAAAGCATATGCCTTCCCCTCAGCGAGGGTGGTTTAGGGGTGGTATCTCTCCTCGAGAGACGAGAGCTGCTCCTTGCCCGGCATGCCGCCCGAGTCATTCTGGAGCCGCGGGGGTTCTGGAGTCGGATCATCACTAGCCGCTATGGACGGCCTGCCCAGAGGGCTGGGCCCGAGGAGGGCGGAGCTGCTCTTTTTTCTATGGCGCGAGATTGCGGGGTATTTGCCGCTAGTGTCTAGTCACACCCGATGGTTGATCGGCGACGGGTGTAGTATCGATGTTGCCAGGGACCCATGGGTCGACGGCCTTCCTTTGCGGCTTTGGCCGACTACGGTTAGTGTTGAGGCTGGGGAGGGTCTTCGAGTCTGTGATCTCATGACTCCCGGGGTGGCTGGCTGGGATGAGACTTGAGGATGATAGTGTTATTTTGATGATTAACAAGCAATTATCTAGAGCATGCTATAAGTTAAATTGATACTTCATTTATAAGTACATTACTCTCAGTATATTTGTTTAATTGAAAATGGATAAATGGCCTTGTTCATTTGGATGAATCTAACCTTGAGAATGCAGCAAAGTGTGGTTTGAATCGACCCATAGGTTGATTGGGTCGACCCCGGCACATCAAGAAGTCATCTGGCACACTCCTGCAAAAATGGCACAAATGAACAGTGAGTTGGGTCGACCCAAGGCAAGCATGAGTCGACCCAACCTCCAAAGAACCTCAAAACACAATAGAAGAATGCTCTCTGGATTTACTGAGAGGGTCGACCCACACAGTGGTTGAGTCGACCCAAGCTTGAGTCGACCCAAACCCTGAGAGGGTCGACCCAAAGGCAAGACAGAAAGACAGACAGAAAATGGTTCTCTGGAATTACTGAGAGGGTCGACCCAAGAAGAAGTTGAGTCGACCCAAGTGAACTTTAAGTCGACCCAAAGAATGGTTGGGTCGACCCATGGGAAGGAAGGCTGAAATTGAGGTTTCTGTGGTTTCTGAGAGGGTCGACCCAAGGAATGTTTGAGTCGACCCAAGGCAAAGTTGGGTCGACCCAAGGACAGGTTGAGCCGACCCAAACACGGGCTGAACATAACGGCTAGTTGTACAGAAATGCTTTTTGGACTCCCAACGGCTATAAACGGCTAGTTTCTTCAATCCAACGGTCAGAAAGGACTATTTGGAGGTTGGAGAAGTATTTAAGAAGGAGTATTCATCAGAGGAAGCAAGCTTTTGGGAAAATACATCAAGTGCATTCAAGAGAGAACCCTAGCAAGGCAAGCTTCATCCAAGTGCTTCATTCAAGAGTCAAAAGAAAGGGGTTGAGCAGATTCAAAGAGTCATCAAGAGCTCCATCCTCCCTTGAAGAGTGAAGCATCCTTGACAAAGAAGAGCAAAGCCACTTCAAAGCGATAAATACTTTCTAACTCTTCCTTGTAGCTTATATTGTTTCATATGCTCATTTAGGAGTTTGAATCTTTCCTTTGTTTATTAAACACTTTGTAAAGGTTCGTTGGTGAGCCCGTAAAACCAACAAAGGTTTTTGGTGAACCCGGAAAACCAAAGTGTAAAGGTTCGTTGGTGAGCCCGTAAAACCAACATAGGTTCGTTGGTGAGCCCGTAAAACCAACAAAGGTTTTTGGTGAACCCGGAAAACCAAAGTGTATAGGTTCGTTGGTGAGCCCGTAAAACCAACAAAGGTTTTTGGATTGTGAGCCCGGAAAACAATCCAACTGTAATCCGCGGGATTATAGTGAATTCCCAAGGAGACGCTTGGGGAGTGGACGTAGGTGCTAAGGAGAGCACCGAACCACTATATATTGTTGTGTTTGTGTTGTGCTTGTGCTTACGTTTATTCTTGCATCATCTTCTATCTTTGCACTAGTTTAAATCATTCAAATAGTTTAAGGAAGCATCCACCGCACTTAATTAAGAAAACGTTTAAAGCACCAAAATTTAGAAGAAACCAATTCACCCCCCCCCCCCTCTTGGCTTGTCACCTTGGGCAACAAGTGGTATCAGAGCAAGGTGCTCTAATAGTACTCATTGATCTCACAATCAAGAGTTAAAGATCATGACAACCCAAGTGGGATATTCTATGAGTGAGGGACAATTAATTGATAGACCTTCACTATTTGATGGTATAAACTACACATATTGGAAAGCACGCATGCGCATTTTCATTCAAGCACATGACTACGATTTATGGAGTATCATAGTCAATGGGCTACACACAAACACTAATCATGATAAAGAAAGGGCTCAGCAAAATGCAAAAGCCATGAATATTCTATATTGTGCATTGGATGATAGTGAACTTAATAGCATATCTTTTTGCATAACTGCTAAGGAAATATGGAATATGCTTGAAGTTAAATATGAATGCACTAACGTTTCTAGTGAATTTGAAACTAGTTCCGAAGAAGAAGAGCATCAAACTGAAACTGAAAATCTATGCTTTGGAGCACATGAAGATGAGGTATGTACTCGAACACAAAGTGATTTCTCATTCAAAAATCAAGTACATACTGAAGCTCAATCTGATTTTACATTTGATGAACTTCATGATGCTTTTTCTGATTTATACTTAGAATATAAGAAACTTAGTTTAAAGAATAAAAAGCTAAATCAGAAAAATCTATCTCTTGCTGAAAGCTATAATATAACTCAGAAAAATAATAAATTACTTTCAGAAGACAATGAAAGGCTAACTAAAGAAGTTAACAAATTTAAGCCTATAGTTGAAAAATTTACTATCAGCTCTGAAAAACTGAACTTAATGATAAATAATCAAAGAGCTAAATTTGAAAAGGCTGGATTAGGATATCAATCTTGGTACACACAAAAATTCCTTAATGATATATGTGTTAAATCCTCCACTATCTATCCTAAAACGAATTCTAATTTATCTAATGAACCTAATAGGCAAAAACAGAAAATTGTAAGTTTATCTACTACTCATGTTAAATCTATGTTTGTTAAATTTAACAAGATAATGCAGAAATTCACTCCTTATAATCCTAAATTCTGCAAGCCTATGGACAAAATAGCCATTAAGAAAATATGGGTTCCAAAAGGAACAATAATAGCTAACCTACAAGGACCCAAAAGAGCTTGGGTTCCTAAGTTGAAAATCTGAATATTTTCTGTAGGTGTGTCTAGCACTCAAGGTTTAGAAATTGGGTGCTCTAGACATATATTAAAGAATGAAACTTAAAATATACTTTAGAAAAATAATTGAAATGAAAAGAATAATGAAATTAGTAATCCTTGCATCTCATCATTCTCTTTGCCTTAGTATCTAATTAAAACATAAATTGGAGGTATTAATCAATTTTGTGATATAGGTAATATTTTTAAAAATATAATCAAATCACTTCATTTTATAGTATGCCTTACTTACTGCTGGATAAGTTGCTAAATGATTAATCAATTTATTAAGAATAACTCTATGAATTCTCTATCTACTTGATTGAGAGTTTTTATCAATGGTATTATCTTATTGATCATAGACATGAGAATGTATACTTGGTATGCCTTTTTGTTTTTGGGATAAGGCTGTCATTTTGGGGGCCCAGGAGTTATTATCTCCTTTAACGGCCTCCCGCCTTTCCCGAATTGACTTTCGCAGTCCCCCACTCTGAATGGTGACTGGACAAGAAGAGACCTAAGTCTTCATCCTACCGGTCCTCCGCGCAATTTGAACTACAAAGTCAAAAATTTAATTAGGGCTCGCTGAATTCGAAAAAGAAAAAGGATACTTCGAACCATGTTACGAAGATATCCCAATACCCATAATATAATAATAGTTAGAACTCTCTTCAACCGGCTCTTTTTAAGCTAGATAAACAGGCTGAACTTAATTTCTATTCATGATTCCATATTGAATCAATTACATACCGGTTTGAAATCAAATTTTTTTCGGGGCTTGAGAACAAGGGTTTTGATCCATCGATTGAAGAAGAGAATAGTAGGAATTTACCCCTCTGGTGTGTAACCAGATGTTATTGTAACACTTTCAAAGGGCTGACTGACTGGGCCAACAACTATGCACCTCCTAGCATCCGGTTGGACCATAACGTCAACCTACAGCTACGCCGGGCAAGAGACAGGGCTTCGATTTGCCTCCCTTCATTACTTGCGGCTTCAAAGTCAGGCCGTAGCGTGTCAGGTTTTTGGTAAGGTTACTTAGTCTTATCCGAAAGCGGCGGAATCTCAAACTAAAGCAACGCAGGCGGCTTAGTTATGAAATCGACAGTTGCGGTAAGCAGTTCCTTTCCTGCCGTGTGCTATGGAACAGGATCCGCGCCTGTCCAGGTCGAGATCCAAAGAGAAGGTGGGAGAGTGCTGGGCACGATCTCAAACCATGGTAAGGTGTTATCATTTTCAATGATACTAACTCCTGTAGGCCTCGGCTTAGCACTTCTTCAGCTAAAATCAACAGGCTAGGTTTGTGTTCCAAAAAAGAACGCGCTACGCCCGGCCCCCTTTTTCAGTAGATGAGATTAGGATGAAAGGGCTTGCTTTCATTAACATTCAGTGAAATATATGCACTATGAATACCAAGATTAAAGAAACCACTTTTGGCATATAAAATCAACTCATACTAGTATGGACTTAATCTCAAAAGACCTTGTCATTGGTTCACTTAGATTAATTTTTGCAAGGTCAAAGTTTGCTATGTATGTCATCTAGAAAAATAAACTAGAATCATTTCTAAATTTGAAAATATTGTTTCCATCTTTTAGCCGTTGGAAATTCTCCATAAGAACTTATTTGAATCTCTAGGATTGTGAACCTAGGAGATAAGCTCTCCAATTTTGTAATTATGGATGATTTCTCAAAGCTAATGTTGGTTTTATTCTTGGCACTTAAATTGAAATATTTTCTGCTTTGGCACAAACTTACAAAAGGTTTCAAATGAAAAAGGTTTGCAAACTGTGAAAATTTATGGCACAGCTTTGAAAACCAATTTGTTGATAAAATGGTATTGAATACAATTGTGCTTGCACCAAGAACACTATTGCATATAGGGGTTATAAAAATAAAAAAAAATAGAACCTTTGTTGTGTAAGGACAATGCTTTGTGATAGCAGTTGATTAATACTATCATCACAGCTTGTCATATTATAAGGTTTCTATTAAATCTATTTTTAAAGAAAACCCCATATGAACTCATGAAAAACAGAAAATCAAATGTTGCATACCTTCATGTTTTTCAGTTATACATATTATGTTCTCAAGAATGAAATATATGCCAAATCTGATAAAACAAGTATTTCTTTGGATATTACTCTTTAAGCAATGCATATAGAATATTCAATGAAAAGATACTAGTTGTAGAAAGATCAATTTATATTATTCTTATTAAAACTAGATCTTTTATTGAGAATATAGTTTATCACTTTGATTCTATGTAACAATCTGAATTTTGATAGAAACAACTATTTAAGATAATTTGATTAAAACTTAACTGGTATATCTTATTGATAATTATCTTAAGCAAATAGAATCTAAGCTAAATTGCTTTTGAAAATAAGAAATTGGTTTGACTTTGATAAATCTTCTTATTGCCTCACATGGGTGTCCTTGAACCATATTATTTAATAAAGTTATCTCTTCAGTTCAAGTGACTTGTGCTTGCTTATATTTAGGCAATCTCTTGAGTAAAGTGACTCAAATTCAATTATTGTCATGTCTCATGTTGAGTCATCTAGTTAAGAGATATGTTGTATGAATGTTTTTGTATCCTAGAGAACCTAATGAATTGCCTTCAAGAAAAGAAAAAGATTTTGCTAATGATACAGGATTTGTGAGCAAGAAATTTCAACTTGAAGGACACCTCGATGAAAGATACAATAAACATTCCCTTGGAAACAAAAAAAAAAAGAAAAAAAAAAGAAAAGAGGAAGATTTTCTTCAGCCAAGGGTGTAAAGAATCTAAAAGGTATTTGGCTTGAAGAATGCTAAATGTACTGGTAATCTAAACTCTTCTCTTGTGAGTTAGTTGAGCAAAATCAATAGTCTGAAATTATATGGTAGCATGATTAAACCTTTAATTGCTGATCATCTTGATATCATGCTTCATTCTCATGCTAGTGATAATTGTTTAATGGTGTGATTAAATTGAAGTTTACTTTTTCCTATATAATGCATAACCATGAAATACACAAGTTTATGCCTCAAATCTCTAATTCAAAATAACTTGTGATAAGCTATGAATCATTGGGCATAATGAAAATGCTGTTTGCATGATATACATTTATATGCAGCATATTAGATTAATTCTTTATTCTGCTCTTTCATGTAAATTACTTGAGAATAACAAAAAGAGGGAGAGATAAAGAAAAGAAAATGAACAATTATTCAAGGAAAGTAAAATCTAAGTAAAGGCAAATGCTTCAATCTTTAGGAAAAGCAAAACAAGCATAATATATTTGGCACATTTGTAAGACTAATATGAACATTCCTTTGGAAGAGATAAAATCCGTAATTAATTACAAGAAAAGCTTGAAGTGAACATTTTAACCCTTCTATATTGCTCATCATAGGGATGGTGTCAATGGGGAGGCTAGTGGTAGTACCCGACACTATTTGACCCAACTATTCGGTGTAGGGCATATTAGGGACGGCACAAGAGGGAGGCTAGTGGTAGTACCTCGTGCCCCTTCCAACTCCACCGGATAGGGAGCAAATAGAGTATAGAGCATAGAAAAGTAAAACCAAAAGAAATAAAGATTAGAATGTTCACTAAGTGGTTAAAGGAAGAAATTCAAAAATGAGGAAATGAATGACAAGATAAATGAAAGTATATAAAAAGCTTGTGAAAAACCAAATGAAGTTTCGATCACTTGAAAACACACCTTTAGGATAAAATCAGTGTAGAATTATATATAAATAGGGAGAGTTTATTTAAAAAGAATAAATTTTGATCCTTAACATGCTTGCTCTTAATGTTTTAATACATGATGTTATGACTTAATGCATATTATGTTTTGCATGTAACATGATGTTATGAATTATGTGTTTTCAATATTCAAATAACAAAGATCTTTCCTAAATATAACTTGTAATGGTTCATGCCTATAAAATTTGATTGAAACATGTTATTACCAACAACAACATCATTTTGTTTTAATAAATATATTTTGAAAAATAAAAGAAAAGAATAATTTGAATTTGCAAATTAGGCAAAATGAATTGATTCTGATTTATCTTTTATCTTGTCTAACATTAGTACATAATGTCCTCCAATTTGTACCAAAATTCAATATGAATTACAAAGATTCTGGATGTGCTCTAATGTTCTTGAAATATGTGTTTTCAATCTTAATAATTTAAGATGAGCTACAATGTAGAAGATGCATATCTCAAATTATAATCCTGAAAGCCTCCTTGAAAATTTTTATGAAATTCAGAATCTGATTTTGTATAAAAGCTTAAACTTAATTTAAAAAATGCTTCTATCATTGCATTTTTGTAACTTTCATTATATGCTTCAATGATTGCATCATTTTGAGGAATAACTCAATATGATTCCTAGATGAAAACTACGGTCTAAGAAAAATAGAATTAATTTTGATGCCTTGATTGTTTGCTCCGATACGCATCTGAAACATATCATTTTCTATCTTATAAGTTTATTAAAATTAGTCTAAATGATGCGTTTTTCAATGATCTTGATTGCAAATAAATGGTTCTAAACATATGATATTATTTTGATATTAAAAAGATTTATGGTGCTTCATATATACATTGCTGAAAAACTATGACTAAGAAATTAATATTTTGAATATACACTCCTACATAATTAAATGCTTCTATCATTAAAAAGAAAAGCTATTTTTAAGAAGAGAGTTAATGATCCTAAAGCTTAGAATATTTCAACTCACTTCAATAATTCTTATAAGAAAGAAAATGTAATTACTTTTGAAAGAAATTTGAGCTTCAAAAGAATTATTTTCTGATTAATATTTCCATACATATTCAAAAAAATAAGAGGAAATATAATTTATTCTTGAAAGATTAAAAAGAGTGATTGCTATAAATTTTGAAAAATTCTAGATCACTCTACATTCTTGATATTATAGAAGAACAAAAAAAAAAGGTTTGAAAGAAAATGCATCTTTTGAGGGGGAGCTTTAAATACTCAATCTCTTTATTGAAAATTATCTTCAAACTCTAAACTCTCAAATGGAATGATTAATTAAGGGGGAGAAAGAAAATTTCAGAGTGAGAGATCATATAGAACTTAATCGTATAAATTCGCATCTAAAGATGAGACAAAGAATACTAAATGTAAAGTGGTATTAAACTTTGTGCTTCATTGAATATCTTTTGAAAGTTGGATTTCCATCTGTATTCATCGGTAAATCATTTATTTCTGAAAATTTAATTGAAAAGGATTCCATCTGTCTTAGTTTTGAAAATTTATCTTGGAATCTACTTATGAGTTCTTATTGGCTTGCACTTTGGTGTTTCAATCCTGAGCCAATTCATTTTAATTGATTTTGATGCTATGATCTTTAAAGGAGTAAAAGAAAGTTTTTAAGAGAGCTC
Organism: Phoenix dactylifera; assembly: GCF_009389715.1. Taxonomy (NCBI): domain Eukaryota; kingdom Viridiplantae; phylum Streptophyta; class Magnoliopsida; order Arecales; family Arecaceae; genus Phoenix; species Phoenix dactylifera. The sequence goes on along the minus strand of NW_024067788.1, from coordinate 68,532 downwards.
TAAAAGAACTTTCAAAGCCTTGAATTTTATATCCTACACTGCATAAATTCATGTTTTGGTATATATGCCCCAATACTTTTATATCATGAAAGAACTTTGAAGTCATTAAGAATTAAGGATTCAACATAATCTTATGTTTTTTCGAGTATATAAGTTTTGATCTTTATTTGCTCTTATACTATACTCTGAAAATTAATTAGATTGCTCTCATCTTGTTATATACTTAATATATATATATATATAAAGATGTTGAATTTTCATTCGTGCCTTCTTTGAATATTATTCTTGATACTCCTTGAAATAACTTGAAAAAGATTCCATCTACACTTGATTTGAAAAATATCTTTGGAATCTACATTTAGAGATCACTTCTGGCTTATATCCTAAATATCTCATTCCTAAAGCCAAACACATAGAAATAAGATATGATTTTATTAGGGATCATGTGCAAAATGGAAACATATGTATTGAGCATATATGCACTGAAAAACAATTAGCCGACATATTCACAAAACTCTTGAGTGAAGATAGATTCTGCACGCTAAGGAGAGAATTAGGTATATGTGATTCTTTTTATTGAAGAAATATAAAAGGGAGCCAGTAGTCTCATGATACATTCCTCCAATTTCTAAAAATCCATGAAACATGAGTCAAACTTGTTATCTATAGATTCCTTACTCATGTATCATTGTCCCAGAAAGAATTTATAAGGATTGGAAGCAAGAAAAATTTTTAGAAGCAAAAAGGAAGAGAAAAGAAAAATTCTGCACTTGGGTCAACCCAACCCAGAATAGGGTCGACCCAACGTTGAGTCGACCCAAGAGGTTTCTTGAGTCGACCCAACGTCGGGATCCCACTGTTAAAAGGGGGACCCGTGAGCTATCTAGGGCACTGTTTACCCTTTGTCCTCTTCCGAAAACCTTATTTTCCACTCTCAAATCTTCTCCAATCATCTCCAAACAGTAGATTACTTCAAGATCTTGGAGAAATAGGGACCCGAGAGAGCCGTAGCCAAGCGACCCGGGAGAGTCTCACGATCTTGTTTAGAGACTAGAATATGTATCTAGTTCTCATATGTATTTGGTGGTTATCATGCATCTTTAAACTTTGATTGAGGAATATTGTATTTGCTTTTGCTTTTGATATACTAAAATGTTCCTATTTTGATCAATGAAGTTTGAAGTTTGGTATTTATTGCATCTTTTCCCATGTACCTATTTGATGATAACAAAAAGGGGGAGAAGTAAAGAAAGAGTAATAGGGGAGAAGTAAAGATATCTTTAGAGTTAATAGAGTAACAAAAAGGGGGAGAAGTAAAGAAAGAGTAATAAGAGGAGAAGTAAAGAAAGAAAGAGAAATAATTTATAAAATAAATTGAAAATCATATAGGAAAGCATATACATCCAAGGGGGAGCAATTTGCAACAATGAAAATGATCAACTCAAAAATTTATATCAAATTTTAGAATTTCGCACACATAAATTCAGAATTTGGCACGCACCTCTCGCACCCCGATACATAGCCTGAAACTCATATTATCTCAAATTTTTGAAGTTTCATCGCTAATGAATTATAAATGAAAGGGGGAGCAATTCAAAGAGTCAAATTGGCAATATTTAAATGATATAGGGGGAGATTTCACAAGTATATATGAAAAGCTAAAATTCAGCAGTTTAATCCCTTTTATAAACTGATTTTAAAGACAAGTATCAATAGGCTTATACTCTTTATTTTGTAATCATCAAAAAGGGGGAGATTGAGGATGATAGTGTTATTTTGATGATTAACAAGCAATTATCTAGAGCATGCTATAAGTTAAATTGATACTTCATTTATAAGTTCATTACTCTCAATATATTTGTTTAATTGAAAATGGATAAATGGCCTTGTTCATTTGGATGAATCTAACCTTGAGAATGCAGCAAAGTGTGGTTTGAGTCGACCCATAGGTTGATTGGGTCGACCCCGGCACATCAAGAAGTCATCTGGCACACTCCTGCAAAAATGGCACAAATGAACAGTGAGTTGGGTCGACCCAACCTCCAAAGAACCTCAAAACACAACAGAAGAATGCTCTCTGGATTTACTGAGAGGGTCGACCCACACAGTGGTTGAGTCGACCCAAGCTTGAGTCGACCCAAACCCTGAGAGGGTCGACCCAAAGGCAAGACAGAAAGACAGACAGAAAATGGTTCTCTGGAATTACTGAGAGGGTCGACCCAAGAAGAAGTTGAGTCGACCCAAGTGAACTTTGAGTCGACCCAAAGAATGGTTGGGTCGACCCATGGGAAGGAAGGCTGAAATTGAGGTTTCTGTGGTTTCTGAGAGGGTCGACCCAAGGAATGTTTGAGTCGACCCAAGGCAAAGTTGGGTCGACCCAAGGACAGGTTGAGCCGACCCAAACACGGGCTGAACATAACGGCTAGTTGTGCAGAAATGCTTTTTGGACTCCCAACGGCTATAAACGGCTAGTTTCTTCAATCCAACGGTCAGAAAGGACTATTTGGAGGTTGGAGAAGTATTTAAGAAGGAGTATTCATCAGAGGAAGCAAGCTTTTGGGAAAATACATCAAGTGCATTCAAGAAAGAACCCTAGCAAGGCAAGCTTCATCCAAGTGCTTCATTCAAGAGTCAAAAGAAAGGGGTTGAGCAGATTCAAAGAGTCATCAAGAGCTCCATCCTCCCTTGAAGAGTGAAGCATCCTTGACAAAGAAGAGCAAAGCCACTTCAAAGCGATAAATACTTTCTAACTCTTCCTTGTAGCTTATATTGTTTCATATGCTCATTTAGGAGTTTGAATCTTTCCTTTGTTTATTAAACACTTTATAAAGGTTCGTTGGTGAGCCCGTAAAACCAACAAAGGTTTTTGGTGAACCCGGAAAACCAAAGTGTAAAGGTTCGTTGGTGAGCCCGTAAAACCAACATAGGTTCGTTGGTGAGCCCGTAAAACCAACAAAGGTTTTTGGTGAACCCGGAAAACCAAAGTGTATAGGTTCGTTGGTGAGCCCGTAAAACCAACAAAGGTTTTTGGATTGTGAGCCCGGAAAACAATCCAACTGTAATCCGCGGGATTATAGTGAATTTCCAAGGGGACGCTTGGGGAGTGGACGTAGGTGCTAAGGAGAGCACCGAACCACTATATATTGTTGTGTTTGTGTTGTGCTTGTGCTTACGTTTATTCTTGCATCATCTTCTATCTTTGCACTAGTTTAAATCATTCAAATAGTTTAAGGAAGCATCCACCGCACTTAATTAAGAAAACGTTTAAAGCACCAAAATTTAGAAGAAACCAATTCACCCCCCCCCCCTCTTGGCTTGTCACCTTGGGCAACAAGACTCGGTTGGCCAGGTTCTTCGGGCAGTACTTGGCGGAGCGGGTTCGCTCACTCCCTCTACCACAGAGTGGCGGACCTGATGTTCGTGTGTGGAGCTCCTCGACCAGGTTCCGGGTTAGGATGGGTGACCTTTCCCGTCTCCTTAGGCGAGGTAGTGAGCCAGGGCCGGATTGTGCCTGGATTTGGCGATTGGGGCTCCATCCGAGGGTAGCGTTGTTCCTCTGGAAGGTGGCCTGGGACCGTCTTCCTACGAGTGCTGTTCTCGGCGGTCGGGGTGTGAGGATCCCACTGGTGTGTGGGGCTTGTGGTGCAACCGAGACGGTGGACCACGCCCTATTTCGGTGCACATGGGCTAGGGCTACTTGGCGTCTGGCAGGGGTCCCACATGGGGTATGGCGATGCAGGGATGTGTTCCTACAGGCCATGCGTCAGGCATCGGGGTCCCCAGTGCTTCGTCAGGCGGCTATTCGAGCGAGCTGTCTTGCCTACCAGATTTGGCTGGCCAGGAACGCTCGCCTGTTTGGTGAACGACGCATGTCACTGCGATTCGTGGTCGAGAGTGCTTGCGCTCGGGCGGCTGAGCTGTGTTCTACTAGTCCTGTTGGAGGGACCTTGATAGCTCGGGACATCTGGGGTTCCCACCCTGCCTCGGCAGTATCCCGTACGGTGTTTTCACCTGGGAACCCCCACCCCCGAGTTTCCTTAAGGTCAACTTTGATGGGTCTGTTCTGGATGGTGGTTTGAGGGGAGGCGCGGGTTTTGTTATTCGGGATCCGTCTGCCAGGGTCGTGGCTGCTGGTGGCAGTCAGTTATTTGATACGTCGGTTCCATGTGCGGAGCTGAGTGCAGCCTGGGCGGGCGTTCGCTATGCCCGATGCGTCCTACGGGCTAGGTCTATCATCCTGGAGGGCGACTCAGCCACCGTTATTAGTTAGATCCAGGGGGTCCGAGGGGTGGCGGGTGTGACCATCCCCTGCTCCGGGATATCTGGGCCATGGCGAGGGATGGATGGGCCTTTCAGGCCACGCATATACCGTGAAGGTAACGGTGCTGCGGATTGGGTAGCTGCGTTTGTAGCTTGTCACTCCGGAGACACCTTATGGCTTGGTGATGGGGAGTTGCCCTTGGCACTCCGAGGTATTTTATTTTTCGACTTTATTGGGTCTATCCGCTCTCGCCGAGTATGATCGACCCGCACTAGCAAAAAAAAAATAAATAAATAAAAAAAAAGAGTGGGGAGCGGCGACAAGTACTCCTGCACCGCTCCTCCCGCCTCTTTTTTGCTTTTTCTTCTTTTTATTTATTTTTTTAAAAAATAACATATTTCCATCCAATATATATATATATATATATATATATATATATATATATATATATATATATATATATATATATATATATATATATATATATATATATATATATATATATGGTAGATTGTGAGCCTACGGGTTATGAATCTAGACGGATAATTCAGATTTGGATCGAATCGGATCGGATTATTGGATAAACGATCCAAAATTGATCCAAAAAAAGAGCCGGATTGAGTCCGAGTCGGGTCGAGATCCAGTAAAACCATACCCAACTCGAAAAATAGAACGGATCCTATTTTAGGATCCGACCCAATCCCGTGTGTCCAAAAATTTGGATCGGCTCTAAGCAGGTTGGGTCGGGTTAGGTCACGGGTCAACCCGGCCCCATTTGCAGCCTTAAGCATTACAAAATCCTCCATAATGAAAGTGTTTGTCTGACTTATACGACAAGTTTAATGGTAAGAGGTAGATAGATGCATAGACGTGCCACAAGGGTCAGAGAAACTAAAAAAAAGTGATCGAAGAGAGGATATGACAGTAACATGGATTCATGTGCCTTGACTTTTGAGAACTTTCGCCATCATCATAACGTCGTTTGAAGAAGATATATTTGGATAGAGATAGAGTATAGCCCGAGCTGCAGTAGAAGAGATATAAGTTAACACTACTTTTAAGGCTGATAAATAAAATACAAGGTAAAGTAAAGCTAATGCAAAGATAAGTGAAGATAGAATAAAATTGTTTTATGTATTTTAGGTTAAAAGGTTTGCAACTTGATGTTTATAAGTGACTTTGATTAATTGTTAAGATGAGTGTTATTACTCATTTTAGGCACTTGTGTTTACTATTATATGCCCCATGCTCCACTATTACCATGATAAGTAGCGTTATCCCATTCTGCTACTACTCTTCTTGGTTTTTGGGTAGTACATCTATTCCTCCTATGTCACGAGTAGTTGACCACCATTCTTGGACTCCATTAATAGTCCCATCTTAAGCTAATAGCTCTCACCCTCTTCAACTTATACATTAATTATTTAGTCTCGCATCATTAGTGTATCGATCTGCACTCTTACTATTACAGCATGCACCTCTGTTGATGTATTGACCTCTAGATCACAATTAGCTGAATGTGGTGTAAATAGAAGTAAATGGATCGTAGTTGTTGAGTACTCTTGAGGTTAGTAGGGCTTTTCTATTTTTATCATCCAAAATCTCCCTCTCTCTCTCTATGTATCTATTTATCTCTCTCTCTCTCTATATATATATTTATCTGTCTGTCTATCCATCTATATATCTATACTAGAAAATCAACTCCAACATGCAAAGTTTGGTGGACTATGAAGCCTTTCCCTATTATTTTTATTTTTCTTCCCCACACATTGTAGTAAATCTAAGTAAGGAGCTTATATGGCAATGTGGCTCAAAATGCAAAGCTTTTTAGAGGATTTTTTAGTGGTTAAGCAATTCCCCTCATCTGCTAGGCCGATAGCGAATTTATTACTATCTATAACATGAAATTCCTAGAGTCCGAAGTTTAATAATTAATGTATCATTAATTATGATTATCAAATATATGTTTAAATAATTAATTCATGTTTGTCTTCCATGGTGCATTGTGCAGAGTTCATCTCTGAAATGCCATGAAGTGTTAGTTGGTGGCCATGAGCCAATGCCTCGAGACCATGTGGTAGGAAGGTGCCTCTTTTTTTTTGGTACAACGACAGTTCTCACTCTGCGGATGTGGATGCGGCCAACAAAATCAGAAAGCAACAAAACAGATAAGAAGCCCAATACCCTGTCGCGCCCCATCTATATGAAGCCTCTAGAGTGGTGGGCCGCGTAGGATGCAACCCAATGAACTGCATCATTCGCTTTGTTGTAGGTGTGTGTGGCCTGATGGGTGCCACACTTCTACAGTAGTCTGTGAATGTCAAGAAGCAGGGGCCTACCTTCATCTACACGATCCCGACCCCAGACCCAATCCATCACCGTGGCCGAGTCGCCCTCAAGAATGAGTCGATTCGCATTCAGGGTCCGTCGGGCAAAAGAGATGCCCTCCTAGGCTAGAAAGGTGACTTTTAGAGTGGGACACTTTTCAATGAGAAAAGAATAAGAAACATTAGATATTCACAAGTAGGCCTTATTCTAGGCTATTCAACCATCCCTGAGCATATTTAGTCAAGTTGGATACCCCTAAAATGATAAGAATTTACCATTATCTATAATCTATATTTATCTAATGTTTATTTATCTACTTTCTAGAATTAGAAAACCCTAGAATTAGTAGACTTCGAGGTCTTTCCTTCATTTTTCTGCTCTCCCCACAAATTTTAATAAATATAGGTACATGGCTTGAGGTCTAAAGCATTTTGGAGGCCCTTGCTTAAGTATCGAGTGTATTACACATGAGGGGTTCTCCAAACAGCATGGAGTGTTAGTGGGTAGGCACTTGTCGTTGCCTTTGAAGCTATGTGGCAGAAAGAGGAGTTCCAGAGCGGGATATTAGTAGGCGGCCCATTTCAAATTGGTCAAGCATTGTAAACTCCTCCATATTTGGAAATATATTGATAAAGTCTAGTTGAGTTGTGTACTCCTAGACTACCAATTTTTCATTATAAATAACCTCTATTTATCTACCATCTATCTACTATCTATAATGGGAAATTAAGCCCTAAGTTCAACATACAAAGCTTATCGCCCCGAGTCATCTCCTTGGTTTTTTCCTCTCTCCACAAGTCATAGTAATTTTAAGTGAGAAGCCTAAGTAGTAATATGGATAAAAATTTGAAGCCTTAGGAGGCTTTTGGATATAAGCAAAAGACATGCACAATGCATTGCATGTGAGAGGAGAAAAATAATTCATAGATTTCGATATCCCCAATATATCCTAGATCTTGATTCTTAGTATAGGTAACGATTTTAGGGTTGAACTTCACCTTAGACTTGTGAAGGTTAAATTTTTGGCCCAATATCATACAATAGTTCACCATCAATGCACAAGGCTTTACTTGAGAGGTTCTTCCTCTTCATACATTCTGAGTATAATAGGTAATCTAGCTTTATAATTATCATGTTACTATGGTTAAAAATCAATACCTCTCTGCATTTTGCACTACGTTGTGAATACTTTCCTACATTTTGAATACTTCCCTACATTTTGAATGCTGCAATGTCAACATTGCACTTTTCACATTGCTCAAATAGGTCCAAAATTCATCTAATTTCGATCACAGCTCGCTGCAATTGCATAAAATATTGATTCATGTACCCACTTGGCTGCTATTTTGATGTATATATTGTAGCAATTGCATATTTACAAGAGATTTCTGTGAGTTCTCATTGTAAACTGGATGGATTTTGAACCTTTTCAAGTAGTATGAAAAATATAAGATTGATATTATAGTAATTCCAGATATAAAAAAATTCTCACAGCTCAGCAGTACAAAATTCAGAGAGACATGTATTTTTAACCCTATTGTTATAATACTTATCCAAGACTTTGATTCAAAAACATCAACATTGTGCTCCAAAAGTCAATCAATGGCAGATATCCTCTGCCGTTAGAAGAAAAAAAAGTATGTAAATTTCTCAAAAATTAGGAAATTTCTTTGTTTATGCCAGGCGGATACGATGTAAAGAAGCCAGACATGAGGCAAACTTTCTATAACGGTTTCATTAAAAAAACATTTTCTATAACGGTCCTCTCCAACTTTTCCATTCCCCGAAATAACCCTCAAGGCCAACTCCGAAGGACCTTGTTCTTATCTTCCCACTTGGATCGTCCTCTCCTTCCCTTAATATTCTCCGCAGTCAAGGGTCAGGGTTTGAAGAAACACGCTAGGGTTTGGGTTTTCCTTCCGAAAGGGCATCTCGCAGCTGCTAAATGAAATTTTTTGATTTATTTCCCCTTTTTGGTTGATTTTCCTTCAGATTCTTGATCCCAGGACGAACCTAGGGTTTCCAGAATCGGCCATCTCTCAAGATCGGCTACATCTACGGTTAGGGTTTTGGATTTGGGGGGCGGCGGTAGCCATGAGTGTCCATCCGGCTCCTAAGAAGCGGAACATCACGTTCCGGTACGACGTCGGTGCCGCCCTCTCGGCGGCTGAGGTGGTCGTGCTTGGCCGGCAGAAGAAGCTCCGCCGCCTGCCCCACATCTTCAGCAAGGTCCTCGAGCTTCCCCTCGCAGCCGACGCCGACGTCGCCATCCACGAGGGTCCCGACGACTTCCGCTTCGTCGCCGCCGCCGGTGACCTCGCCGGCGGAACCTTCCGGGCTTACGCAGTCCGGATCCACCCCGGTGTGATGAAGGTTGTGGTCCGGGGTGACGGGCCCGCTGGCAGCGGCGGGGACGCTGGTCGGGACCTGGACGACCTCGAGCTCGACCGGTGGAGGTTCCGGCTCCCGCCGTGCACCAGGCCGGCGTTGGCTATCGCCAGTTGCGTCGATGGAGAGCTCGTGGTGACTGTTCCGAAGGCCAAGGACCCCGATGAGGAGGAGGGTGAGGAGGAGGATGGAGGAGAAGCAGAGCTGTGGGGTCAACAGGAGAAAGGGGATCTCAGAGGCAATGGAGGCATCAGCCGGCTTGTCTTTGTACAGTAATATGCTTCACTTCTCTTTAAAGATAAAGATGGTTCTTTTGGATCATGGATGGACTCTTTGTTATATGGTTCTCAGTTCGATTGAAGAGCCTTTGATGTAATTATATAAGGTGTTTGTTGTGTTTACTTTGCAATTAGCTAGTCAAGTTCATTCTTTTGACCTCATCTCTCTGTCAAGGAAGTGGGGAATTTTTGTGGCCCCATCTGCATTGAACTAGTAGCCCTTGGTTGTCAAATGGAAGCATCAACTTATGCCTGTATATATATTGAATTTGGGTTTCATAGGAGAAGTTTGGGTATGATTTAGTTCTCTTTCATGTCCCAACTAGAACTCCTCCACCATCTAGATCATTCTCATTCTATAATTTTCTCGAGAAAAAGTTGTTTTTCTGTATATTCAGTTTTGATGTTGACTTGATTAATACCTCTTATCTATCTTGTGTTGGAAGTGCCATGTACGATTTTGAATGAATTTATAGCTTAGCACTTATTCCTTGAGAGAATATTTTCTTTTGTTTTCAAGCTTTTGAAGTTTGTTTTGTAAGTATATTATAACTCATTGAGCAATCTTAGGCTTCCTGCATGTATCTGGAGAGGATACGCATTTAATCTAAAGCTATTGAGGTATTTATGAGTTTGTCATAGGAGATGTGATGATTCCTTTATCATGTTACAAGATTGGTAGCATTTGATTGGAAATGTCCAAGTGCCTTTGCCTTGCTATCAATGTACAAGCACAAACTGGTTCTTCCATGCTAGGGTTTTCTTCTTGATTTGTCGTGTATAGGATATATTAATGTTTATTTTGTGTTACTTTTGAGGTTAGTCTTGTTTGTGTTAAGTTCTGTCTACCTTATGCTTCTTAGTTGGTTGGCAAATATGTGCCTATGCCCCAGGGTGGAATTCAAACTGTGAGGCTCCTCCAAAGGGAATTCAGTCAACAAACTGGAGAGAAAATATGATTTTGTTGCCGTGACAGCAATTTGCAATGTATCCGTATTCCTTGAGAGTTCTGGTTAATCCTTTTTCGCCAGGATTAACTGCTTACGCTCATTCTGGCTGTTGCTTGCGTTGTTTTATATTTTCTAGAATGCACTTGGCTTGTAAAGTTATTGCAATATAATCTAGGTCGATCATCTCCCTTCAAATATCCGCTATTCTCCCATTTTGCTTATTGTCTGTATTGTGGGAGCAGTTCTGGACTTTCCACCATGAAATTCAACTACATGAGAGTGCACATCTCTGTCCCGATGCAACTGTCTGGTTAGGTCACATGTTTTGCCAATTAAGTGAATAAGTGAATTTGTAGAAGTGCCTTAGTTCCTGTAAGAGCAATGGCTGCTGGCATGGAAATCCTGTCTGCTTAATGGATTTTAACTTTTGACAATTTCTGTTACTTCCAATACTTTCCTTCACAGTTTGGTCCAGATAGAATTATTCTTTACTTTCTGGTTTCCAGCATCTACTTTAACAAAACTGCATTAGAATACTTCAGTCTTATAGGAAGCATTTTTTTTGCTAATATATTACTTCTGAAAATATTAGGGTCGTTAAAATCTCGAACATTCTTGGACTGCCTAATAAGATAAAGTTACATACTACTACAGGAAAGATTTGCATCAAAGGTATTCCTTACAGTTGTTTTCTCCCGGCCCACATGCTTCTGGTAATTGTTTGCCCTGTTATTTCTCTTAAACGTATCAGTTGTGATATTAGTGGAACTAGCAAACCATGGATGCCGCTGGTCCTTGTGGTTTGTTAGCTCATCTTCATTCAGCATATCTGCAATTCATTCTTGGTGTTGTCTTATCAAGAAAGCTTATTTGTCGGTTACATATAGTTTGAAGAATGCTGCAATTTTTCATTGTGTTTTTACCATTACTTCCTATAGTTTTGTGAGATGCTTTGCATATCCTTCTTAGATCTGCTCTTCCTGAAAATATTTTCTTCATGTTTCTTACCTATTTGTGCTTTTGATCATCCTTTTTCTGTTCATGTCATCTCCCCCCTCACCCCCCTTCTTTTTTTTCTCCTTCAGTGTGATGCTTGTTGAAGAATCGTGGACAATTTGATTGTTTGTGTTGGATGATAAATATAGATATGTCAAGAGCATGGAGCTCTTTGCAAGGTCTTTTTCAGGCTGAAAAGCAACATATCTTATTGGATTACAAAGTTTTTTCGCAGTATTATCCTTTGTCAGCATTTTTGATTAAAAAGTTGCTCATGATGCTAGTAATCATGCTGTTATACTAGAACATTGGCTAGAAGATTTTGGTATGCTATGTTACTGTGAATTTATGGAGGGGGCTAATGTCTTTGATGAGATAGCACACCATCAAATACTTGAGTTATGGTCTGTAGAAGAACCATTTTGCGAAGTTTTCTCCATTTTTACAAGCAAAGATCACTGAAATGAGCCTATAACTTGTCTGACTGGGAACAATTGAGCCTTAGGAATTGGCATACGATCTTTATACTATCCAATTGGAATGATCTTGCTCCCATATAAGGCCTAATTCGTCCAATCATTTAACGATGCTGAGCTCAAGATTCATTTATTTCACACGGCTGGAATGAAGATGATGAGAACCTGACAAAGTTTGGTAACTTCATAAATCAAAATAATCACTAAATTTTAGTTCTGATGGTATGATCCATGCCACTAACCAAGGTCTCAAGAGGTCTAATCTATTCGAACTTGTTAGAATCATTGTACGACATTGTGCCAAACTTAATCGGATATTGTGTAAAATTTAGTCGGCCTTACTAAATTTCGTCAGCCTTCTAGTTTATATAAATGCTGCTTTTGTACATTGTAAAAAAACAGGTAGAAATATAATTCCATCATTATAGGATATTGTGTCAAACTTAGTCGGCCTTACCAAATTTTGTCAGCTTTCTAGTTTATACAAAAGTTGCTCTTGTACATTATAAAAGATCGGTAGAAATACAATTCTCTTCTCTCTCCTTTTTTTTTTTTTTTTAATTAACAGAACTAAAATTTAGTTGCACAATCACATTATGGAAAATGGAAGGCTCAGATTATATTACATCTCAGGACATCACGGAGACAGCACAGCCAAAACTTGAATATGTTGTTCTTTTCCTATAAGGAGGACACTTATTGTCCAAGCGGAAACTTCCTAGAAAGAGTGCTGATGCATAAATACAAGAGGAAACATCCTATGGCTTCTGGCTACAAGATTTAAAGTTATTGTACAAGAGGAAGCTTCCTATAAAGAGTCATGGTGCATAAATACAAGAGGAAGCTTCCTAGAAAGAGTCATGGTGCATAAATACAAGAGGAAGCTTCCTAGAAAGAGTCATGGTGTGGCTTCTGGCTACAAGATTTTCAATAATTCTCAGACAGAAGGCTTAAACCTTGGCGTTGTAAGTATCATCACGCCATGAATGCCTCATGGCACGGTAGTTTTCATTGCTGCTCATATATCTTTGGCATGCAGCAGAATTTAAAGGCTAAAACTCTGCCTTCTATCTTGTACCTACTATAATTTTCTGAGAGTCTGACTCCAGCCAAATTTGAACCCCAATTCTCCCTCTTTTTTTTTTCGAGTGACAAGAAATGATAACATTCAAGAGTTTACTTGTTTGAAAAATTTAGAAATATAGTTCTCTATTAAATTATATTATAGAGAGCTGGCTATATGTGTATGAGAAGTTTCTTCTGCAGGTGGATCAAAAAAAAAGAAAACTTTTCATGTATGCTAACAAGTCGTCTCGAGCATTTGTCCTTTTCAAGATTGCTGCATGGGCTGGTCAATAATACTTTTAGGACACGACCTTTTCAGCTATTTTTCTTGGAAAAAATCAATGAACCAAAACCTTACGGTGTTGACGGCGCTTTACCATGAGGCGAGTTTGGGATGGCGTTAGGTGACGTGATATCCTACACGACGTTGCAGTGCCCCACGCCAATCACAGCTGTTTATTTCTATGATAATGCACTTGATGACAGAAATAAGCAGTGTGCTGCACCGCCATTTGGTGCATGTAATGTAGGATATAGCTTCTCTTAAGATTGGGTGCAAATTTGATCTGATATTGAAGAGATTTGCTATGAAAATTTTAATTCAGAAATAATGCCCATCTGGCAAGGCATCCATAAAGAATGGGCTCAAATTATCTTGCCATAGGCGGGATCGTTTTGGAACAATTGAACCACTCTTAGGGCATATTTAGTTTGGAGAAGTTGGACTTTGAAATGGAAACAAGAATAAATAACTCGTTCAGTTGTTTGATCGAAAAGAGTTTTTTTCTTATTCTGATTCCAAAGGAAAATGAAAATGCCTTAATCCCTCGAAATCCAATCTCTACTTTTGTCTAATAATTAATTTCCATTCTCATTCCAATTACGATTTCGATTGTGATCACAAACTAAATGTGTTGGAGGAAAATATGGTCATTCCAATCTATTCTGATTCTGATGACGAGCCAAACACACCATTACAATATTTAACATGTGTACTACAAAATCTTTCCATAGTTCTTTTGATTATGCATAAATATTATTCGGCTATAGAACCACAGGCTTTGTTTTTTTGTACTGGTTATAATGGATGCCGTTGCCGGAAATTTGGATCCGGGGGCGACCACTTGGCTGAGAAGGAGGAGCTCCGGTGTGAGATGGCGGGTGGCGGTCCGTCGACGGGCGTCCTCCTCCGGGGGACCTGCAAAAAGCCGGTGGCCGGGGTTTCCAGCGCCGGCCTTCCGATACTTAAGTTAGAAGGGGCAAATGTGCGGAGGGAGAGAAAAGTATTCTCTCGGGGTTTCAGAGTCCAGCCCCTCTAAGGATGAGGGGCTTTCCTTTTATAGAGGGGTACAGGTGTACCTGTGATGTGACGGGGCGAACGGGTTACCGTCATGATTGAGCATGTCGTCCGAATTAATGCACGATCGTGTGAATTAATGCATTGCCGTAGGAGATTAGGCCAGAGCTAGTGAGTCATCGTGGCTGATCGGACGTAGCCGAGCGGGTCAGCTGTTTACCGTAAAGGGCATGAGATCCGTAGATAGCTTTAATTGTTGAGTGAGCCGGAGATCAGCAGAGGCCATGCGCATTAATTATGTAGTGAGCCGGAGATCAGTAGAGGCCATGCGCATTAATTGTTGACAGCGGTAGCAGGGTATGGTCCCCGGTCAAGCTGCAGAATGATGTGACCGCAGCAGGTGAATGGTGAGGCCGGGCTTCCAAGGTCAGGAATGCTAAGGTCGGGTGCCTGAGTCAGACGTCTCGAAGTCGGGCGCCAGGTCGGGAGCTCTGATGTCGGAAGCCCTGAAGTCGGGCGCCTTCAGGTCGGGCGCCTCCAGGTCGGGCGCCCTCAGATCGGACGCTCGGATCGGACGCCTCCGATCACGTGTTGGCGATGTGCTTACGTGCTTCGGGGCGATTTATTTTCCCCCAACAGATGCAAATGTATGTGGCATGGGGAGGAATTTGTAGGATATATGTTTGGAGATTTATAAAGAGAGTACTTGAAAATTATCTACATTTAAAATTAGTAGAAAAATAGGTGGGATGGAGAGACACTAATTTATGTAGATGACAAATAGGAAGATAAAAATATCATATATTATTTCTTATATTTACCAAAAATGCTATATATTGCTAATTATTGTTAACATGATTTTTCATCTATTGTTTTTCTAAAAACAACTGTAGCATTTCATCAATAAGTTTGGCAAATAGAATCTATTCGATATATTATATATGCATGTATGTACATACGTTAAAACACATGCAAGTACATAAGTACATACGTCCATATGGATGGATGGATGGATTATCACCTATCTAGAGGAGAGGATATCTATTCCTCTTAATATCAAAAAAAAAAGAGAGGTATTCAAGTTGAAGATCTACATCTTGATCATGATTTATACAGCTAAAAATACCAAAAAATTAAATATCATATATTTTGGTAGTTTCTAACCTATGCATCAAGTATTTGCAAAAATGAATGGTTAAAATGATACAAAACTATATTTTATTATGATATTAGCATTATAATCTATTGATTTTCAATTTATATATGCTTAATATATCTAAATTATGATCAATAAGATGGATTCTCAATTTAAATATTTATATGCAGATTAAATACTATGATCCACGTATGTTCTTTATATCTATTGGTTTATGAAATTATAATTTTGTATGAAACATATTATACTCAACATTCTTTTTTTAAACTACTAACTTAGCATTTTCCAATCCATACTTATGACATACCTGAATATCCATGTACATAATTCTGTTATTCAAATCTTATGTTGCAAGTTCCTGGAATACCATGTTCTACGCTGATGACTGTTGTCCGATTCCTGTTTACTTAAAAATATACTAAATAGATCGTTGTTAGAACCGACAAACAAAGTTTAAATTAATTTTACTCGAAGAATAGTGGTCGTAAGAGGTCGATCCACAGGGAGGCGATTGGAGTTACATAAAAATTAAAACGTTCACTCGAATTCAAAAGCGATTTTTGAATGATAGAAGAAAAACATTACATCGGGATGTTAAATGATTCTCTATTTACTAGAGAATATTTTTTTAATTGAAATTAACTAAAAGACAGGTACTTAGATTCAAAGAGCATTTATATATTTAACTAATCAAAGAAGAGTTTTGGCATAAGTTAAAATGGATGAAAACCAGTGCTAAGAAATCAAACGCCTAGAACATAAATTACATAAAAGAAAATTTCATATATTGCATGAAAGAAAAATTAAAAGATTGCATAAAGAAAACAGAAATTAAACTGAACCGAGAACAAGATTTGCATGAAAGAGAAATGATAGATTTCATAGAAATAAATTGATTACAAAGGTAGAAATGAAGATTGGTAGCATGATGCTGCCTTTCTTCTACAAATAAAATAAAAAAAAGAAAAAAATAACAAAAATCAAAGAAAACTTTCTTCTGCAAATAAAATAAAAAAAGAAAGAAATAACAAAAATCAAAGAAAACTTCTTCCTCTCGGTGGAACATAAAATACTATTTTTTCTTCTTTTTTCTTTTCTTCCCCAAAATAGAGCTTCCTCTGTTTTTCTTTCTCTCTTCTCTCCCAAACCGATGGCCTCTTCCCCTCTGTTCTTTGGCTCCACCGAGCTCCTCTTCTCCCTTGCCAATGGCTCCCTTATATAGACCCCTAGCAAGCACGTGGATGGCTGGATTATTGGAGGAAGGAGAGGGTGGACGCGGTGGAAGCTGGGATCACGGAATCGCTGGGGCTTCCTTCACGGATGGAAGATCTGGGAAGGGACGCGATGCTTGGGTGGATCGCGGATTGCGGCTGGATCGGCTCCGATAATCTGCTGCTGTGGCCGGAAGAAGAGGAGATGGGAGGAGGCGATGATCCGCGGAAGAGGGCTGAAGAAGAAGCGGCTGGATCACGAGAAGGAGGGAATCGTGGAAGAGAGATGATGCGGATGAATACGGACGAGGGGCGCTGTGAGACCGTTGGGAGGAGAAACGGATGCTGGGAGGCTGGGATTGCGGAGGATTTGGAGATGCCTTGCAGCTGGGACGCGGCTTTGCCAGCGAACGCGATGGACGATTGCGTGGAAGGCGGAGACGGTTGTTGATGGCGGCATACTCGGGCTGCTGGGCGGCGGAGGAGCCGGGATGGAGCTGGGACGAGCGGCCGTGGGAGGCTTGGATCACGGGAGAGGGGCTGGCTTCACGGGCGGATGGAGTGCTGGGCTGCATTCGAAGGGCGCCTGGGATCGAAGGAAATCTGGGACGCTGCATAGATCGCGTTGATGGCGTGGAAGCTGGATGCGTTGTGGATGGCTTCATCGCGTCAAGCTTGGAATGGGCTGGGGTCTCCCGTGATCGCATGGACCGGCTGGACTTGAATGCTTGGGCTCACTCATGGGGAAGAAAGTTAGAATTTTGATGCGGCTCGGACGCTGGAAAATTCTGGGAGCACGTTGGGATTGAAGGCTGAAGACCGTTGATGACGGAAGAGATCCGGTTGCATCGTGGGGCTGAGCTCCATCACGTGAAGATGCTGGCTTGACTTGAGCTCGGGCTGCCGGGCATTGGGCTCAAACCCAATGTTAATTGGTTTCTTGGATTACTTGCACTGAAGCACAAATACAACGTTAATTAGTTAATTTTATTATTAATGATTAGTTATAATACTAATTAAGATGGTATGACGATTGCACTTTTGTGCTCTCATCACACCCCCCAACCAGCATATTTCTAGTCTCTAGCAATTTAGTGCGAAAATGATAAAATGAGAGTGCAAAAGTGTTATATAAATATACTAAGATAAATACTCACTTTCGTTGAGCATTACGATTGCACTTAGCACGTGCAACAAGCCTTTAAACCCCTAAGTTATCCTAGTGGACGAGTGTTGTCTCGTGAGGGTTTGCAGTGAAGTTACCCACAAACTTCATCAGTCAGGGATTTTCAATTTTTAATTCGAAATTTGAACAGGTATTACTGTATGAAACTAGAATTGCAAGGACAATAGAGACTTGTTGCTATCATATTTAAACAGACTCTAACTCAAGTTTCATTATACCCCATCTATCTGCTAACAAGTCAAGAATGTAGTGAGGTGCAAGATAAATGAGTGGCTTTCCCTTACTTCCAATATGATCACTTTAATTTTCAAGACTTTCTAGAGTTAAATGGTAATGAACACCCCAGATTTATTTATTTATTTATATATATATATATTTTTTTAATCAGACTGAATGCTAAGAAGAATGACTTGTGCAATATCTAGCCTTATTAAGCTTTCTAGCTAACCCATGTAGCGAGTGTTAGGCCAATGACTCCCGATCCAGATGGCTCATTGCACTAGGTGTAAAGACATTCTAACAGACTTAATAACTCAAGTCAACTAGGTTCTAAGGCCAAATTAGTCACTCAGAGTTTGATCTCAGCCATCCTCACCTTTTTACGTGAACACTCGCTGCTTGCCAAGCAAGAGGCCCGGTTACTCCGTGAGAAGACTTAAAATAAACTCGTTTTATTTTTTTCTTTTTTTTAATAGGATGTTCATCACACATATAACTTTAAATTATCCAGAAGATTAAAAGTATTCATATTAGTTGTAAGTTTACATACCCCACTATTCATGTGCTTACGTGTAGGTGCTAAATCGTCTTCTATCATATTAGCAGAAGATAGGTGGGATGAAAACTCAAGCTAGACTGCTATCATATTCCTCAACTCAAAGCTATTGTCAAAGCAATTCCTAGTTTATACAGCCAAAAAGATTAGAATTTGAGTTAAAAATTTGAAATCCCTTTTTTTTTTTCAAATCTTTTTAGGCAGAAAAATCAAAAATATTCTCACCCCCATACCTAAATCTAACATTGTCCTCAATGTTAAAGAAAATTTAATGCAGTAATAGGACAGAGGAGAAGTTACCTGATATGGGTAGGTAAAATTGACAATTGGGGCCAAAAACCCTCAAACCTGCATGTTAGTCAAATTTTACATTTTTTATTATTATATATATATTTTATTATTATTATTATTATTAATATTTACATGTTGGGTTGCCTCCCAAGAGCGTTAAGTTTTATGTCTTCAGCCAGACAAAATGTAGATCCTTTTTTTTTCTCAACCATTATCTAAGAATGGTTTTAGAAGAGTTCGAGGAAGAACAGTCGGCTGATGACGATCTATGCTCATAAGGGGAACAGAATTAGGGGGCGCATGCTCGACCCCTTCATCGGAATGGGCAAGGTAAGCCTCTAAAGGGTTCTTATTATAAGTTTGTAAGAAAGTCTCCTGAACCAAACCTTCAATCATGTCAACTTCATTGATTTCTTTATCGTCTGGTGGTTGTTTACTTATGTTGAAGACATTAAGCTCGACTTTCATATTGCCAAAAGATAACTTCAGCATCCCATTTCGACAATTGATCACAGCATTTGTTGTGGCTAAGAAGGGTCTACCTAAAATTATAGGTGTGTGATTGTCTGGATGTATTACAGGTTCGGTCTCAAGGATAACGAAGTTCACAGGATAGTAAAACTCGTTTACCTTCACTATTACATCCTCTGCTTTATCAGGTATCAAACGGGAACTGCGAGCAAATAGAACATACAATTCCCTTGGGATACTTCACCGTCCTATCTGCTAAGGAAAGGGTAATATTTGTGGGCTTTAATTCCCCCAAACCTAACTTTTTGTACACATTGTAGGAAAGTAGGTTTACACTGGCTCCTAAATCTAATAGGGCTCTCTGGATAATTGTCTCTCCTATTTTTATTTCAATGGTGGGGCAACCAGGGTCTTTGAATTTCGGGGCACTCTGTTGTTGAATGAGAGATGAGGCTTGTGCAGCCATAACAGCTTGCCTAGGAATACTGGTTTTTCTTTTGACCGTGGTGAGGTCTTTCAAGAATTTTGTATAGGAGGGAATTTGTCTTATGGCATCGAGAAAATGTATATTTATTTGAACAGTTTTAAAGGCTTCCATTATTTCATCAAAGTTAGATTGTTTCTTGAAGTCCTGAAGTCTACTGGAAAAGGAACCTTAAGTTTGTATGTTTCTATGGGTTCTTCTTTTTTTGTCTGATTTATCATGTTCTTGACCCCTCTTCTGAATAGGGTTTTTATCAGATTCATTTTTATTTTCTTTTTCATGTCCAGGAAGTTGGACTTTATTATCCACTTGCTTGCCAGACCTTAAAGCGGTAATTGCCTGGACTTCATAGGTCGGATTTTCATTAGAATCGATTTGATACTGACCTCTCTGACCTTGATTTTGTTGTCTACTAGGGTTAGGCACTGGTTGACTAGGTAGTTCACCTTTCTTCCTATCCCCTAGAGAGTTTGCTATTTAGCTTAGACTAACCTCAAGTTTTGCAATCGCTTGCGCATAGAATTGGTTAGTCTAGGCTTGGGCTGTATTGGTCTGTTGTTGCTGCTTGATAAAATCTTGTTGTTGTTTCATCATATTAGCCATCATGGTTTCTAATGGTGAAGGTTGCGGTGGGATGGGGCATTATAAGGAGGTACAGATGGAACCAAAGGTTGGTTCATTTGCGATGGACCTATCCTGGGAAAGTTGTTCTGAAAACCTGGTGGACCACCTTGCTGAATAGGTTCGTTCTGCTTGTATGAAAAATTTGGGTGGAACCTATTATCGGGATGGTAAACTGGGCTGAACAAGTTGGGAGTGGGCTTCTTAAAGGCACTATATGAATTTAGAGCATTTGCTTGCTCGGCCTTTATGGTGGGCAGATGAGGGCAGCACTCCACTAGATGCTCCGGACTGTTACACAAGACACACAAACTATATGACTCGTGATCCACTTTCATGACGGGATTTGACTCTTTGTATGAACTCAAACTAGTGGAAACAGTGAAAGCATCAAACTTTTTACTTAAGTTGTTCATTCTAGTTACCAGATTGGACATGACATTTTTGAGTTCTGGATTTGTTTTCATTTCATAATTACCTGGTTTTCTAGATCCGAACTCATCTCTATTTACTTCCTCACCATAGCTACTCCAATTTTGGGCATTTTCAGCTAAGTCAACAAGAAATTCATAGGCTTGATCTGGGGTTTGGTTCATGAACCTACCCTTGTGCATGGACTCAATCATGTTTCTATGTGCCGGAGTTAGTCCTTTATAAAAGAAGTGGACCAGATCAGCCTTATCAAGCCCATGGTGCGAGCACTTGACCAAAAGATCATAGAATCTTTTCCAAAGTTGGGAAAATTCCTCCTCAGTTTTCCTCTAAAAGTTCTTATGGCATCCTTAATTTTTTCTGTTTTAATCATGAGATAGAACTTAGCCATGAACTTCCTAGATAGTTGTTCCCATGATGTGATGGAATTTGAAGCAAAAGAATACAGCCATGTAGCAGCACAATCCTCTAAAGTTATGGGAAACAACCTTAATTTAATACCCTCTTCATTTAAGTTTTGATTTCTAAACGTTTGACAGATTGTTAAAAATTTGTTTAGATGAATATACGGTTGTTTAATCTCAAACCCATGAAATTTGGGTAACATGTTTATTGTTGCAGCCCGAATCTCGAATTGGGCTGCATTATTAATTGGTAATACTATGCAAGTAGGGGGACTGGCAGATGCGGGTGCGAACAATTCATTCAAAGTTCTAATATGTTCACTTGTAGAGATTGACGGTTGGTTTACAGTTCGCAGGTTGTAATGAAAAGTTTTGTTAATCTCAAGATCAAATGGGGTTAACTTATCCCTTAATGACCTTCTACCATGCATACATTATCAACAATTCATTAGATTTGACTTATAAAATAAACGAAATCCTAAGAGAAGAGAAGGCTAGACACAGATGACCACAACCAACACCACACAACAATTTGACGCTATTAGTCTTAGAATTAAGTGAGGTTTAGTAGCTTCTTAAATCTAGTTGCACAGAGATTTATCAGGTTAAAAAGTTTCTGAAATTCTCTCTAGATTAGACAGCTCCTAATCTCCCTTTCAGATAAAGCTTGAGCTTACCAGTTAAGCGATCCAATAACCAGTGACCAGAAAAGTCCCGGGGTGTGTGGTGGTGCCAGGAGGATACACCGATACCACAATACCCGTAACAGTTCTCACTATTGTAAAACTATCCTAGACATCACCAATTACTAAATTCTCACTGGAGTGGCTTTCAGCCGCTTCTTTCCAAGGGCCTAATTGAGCTCGAAAACCCTAAGGCCAATATTTAATTGATTTTAATTTAATTTGGCTAAGGATATGTATGCAAGGTGGTGATTTTTGGGCTAAGGACCGATAATGACTTTCCGATCTTATCTTTTTAATGAGTTTTGCCCTTAAATTATTTAATGCAAATGCTTAATACTAAATGCAACAAATAATCAATGATTTTTTTTTAAAATTTATGCAATGTCATTAGGTTGTACTGATTAAATGAGCAAGCAATTTTTTTTAATTTACTATTTTTATATTTTTATTTTAATTTTTTTTAAATTTTTGTATAACAATAACTTGAATGTAAACTAAACACAATCCTTATGTATCAATCAATCTCCGAATGCCCATTGAATAAGCTCTGGAGATTACTCCGTGAGGAGCCCTAATAGAGGTATGATAACCTCGGAGGATTGCACCCTATCAATTACTAGCAAAAATAATATTTTTTTTTATTTTTTTTGATTTAATTAATTTTTTTTAACTTTTTTTAAATTTAAATTTCAAATTTCGAATCTCAAAATTCAAATTTTGAATTTAAATTTTTGAATTTTTGAATTTTGAAAATTTTTTCAAATTTTTTTTAATTATCTTTTTTTAGAAAAAAACTTTAAATTTCGAATTTCAAATTTCAGAATTTAATAACTACGAAATTATTAACTAAAAATAATCAAAATAAGAAAAATTAATAAAAATAAAAACTTACTACCGGAGTGCGTTCACTCCGGGCATCCAAAATTCGATTTGATCTTCGTGATCGTTCTTGCTTCTCGATTTGCCTCTCCGGCAACGACGCCAAAATTTTGTTGTCCGATTTCTGTTTACCTAAAAATATGCTAAACAGATCGTTGTTAGAACCGACAAACAAAGTTTAAATTAATTTTACTCTTACCTATTCTACTCAAAGAATAGTGGTCGTAAGAGGTCGATCCACATGGAGGCGATTGGAGTTGAATAAAAATTAAAACGTTCACTCGAATTCAAAAGCGCTTTTTGAATGATAGAAAAAAAACATTACGTCGGGATGTTAAATGATTCTCTATTTACCCGAGAATGTTTTTTTAATTGAAATTAACTAAAAGACAGGTACTTAGATTCAAAGAGCATTTAACTAATCAAAGAAGAGTTTTGGCATAAGTTAAAATGGATGAAAACCAGTGCTAAGAAATCAAACGCCTAGAACATAAATTACATAAAAGAAAATTTCATATATTGCATGAAAGAAAAATTAAAAGATTGCATAAAGAAAACAGAAATTAAACTGAACCGAGAACAAGATTTGCATGAAAGAGAAATGATAGATTTCATAGAAATAAATTGATTACAAAGATAGAAATGAAGATTGGTAGCATGATGCTGCCTTTCTTCTACAAATAAAATAAAAAAAAAGAAAAAAATAACAAAAATCAAAGAAAACTTTCTTCTGCAAATAAAATAAAAAAAAAGAAAGAAATAACAAAAATCAAAGAAAACTTCTTCCTCTCGGTGGAACATAAAATACTATTTTTTCTTCTTTTTCTTTTCTTCCCCAAAACAGAGCTTCCTCTGTTTTTCTTTCTCTCTTCTCTCCCAAACCGATGGCCTCTTCCCCTCTGTTCTTTGGCTCCACCGAGCTCCTCTTCTCCCTTGCCAATGGCTCCCTTATATAGACCCCCAGCAAGCACGTGGATGGCTGGATTATTGGAGGAAGGAGAGGGTGGACGCGGTGGAGGCTGGGATCACGGAATCACTGGGGCTTCCGTCACGGATGGAAGATCTGGGAAGGGACGCGATGCTTGGGTGGATCGCGGATTGCGGCTGGATCGGCTCCAATAATCTGCTGCTGTGGCCGGAAGAAGAGGAGATGGGAGGAGGCGATGATCCGCGGAAGAGGGCTGAAGAAGAAGCGGCTGGATCACGGGAAGGAGGGAATCGTGGAAGAGAGATGATGCGGATGAATACGGACGAGGGGCGCTGTGAGACCGTTGGGAGGAGAAACGGATGCTGGGAGGCTGGGATTGCGGAGGATTTGGAGATGCCTTGCAGCTGGGACGCGGCTTTGCCAGCGAACGCGATGGACGATTGCGTGGAAGGCGGGGACGGCTGCTGATGGCGGCATACTCGGCCTGCTGGGCGGCGGAGGAGCCGGGATGGAGCTGGGACGAGCGGCCGTGGGAGGCTTGGATCCCGGGAGAGGGGCTGGCTTCCCGAGCGGATGGAGTGCTGGGCTGCATTCGAACGGGCGCCTGGGATCGAAGGAAATCTGGGACGCTGCATAGATCGCGTTGATGGCGTGGAAGCTGGATGCGCTGTGGATGGCTTCATCGCGTCAAGCTTGGAATGGGCTGGGGTCTCCCGTGATCGCATGGACCGGCTGGACTTGAATGCTTGGGCTCACTCGATGGGGAAGGAAGTTAGAATTTTGATGCGGCTCGGACGCTGAAAAATTCTAGGAGCACGTTGGGATTGAAGGCTGAAGACCGTTGATGACGGAAGAGATCTGGTTGCATCGTGGGGCTGAGCTCCATCACGTAAAGATGCTGGCTTGACTTGAGCTCGGGCTGCTGGGCATTGGGCTTAAACCCAATGTTAATTGGTTTCTTGGATTACTTGCACTGAAGCACAAATACAACGTTAATTAGTTAATTTTATTATTAATGATTAGCTATAATACTAATTAAGATGGTATGACGATTGCACTTTTGTGCTCTCATCAATGACCAACATCCAGACATAATGTAAAGATAACGAATCATTAAAAAGTGCCAAAACTATGCGAGCATGGACCAAAATCGCATGAAAATAAGCATATTTTTTCATGTTGCATAACTGAGTCCAGAATGAATTCATGTCTGGGTCCTGAATGCAAGGTGCTGGATTACTAGGGCTGGAGATGTTCACCAACCAACCAACAAATAGGCCTTCCACAGGTATACCTTAGTTGTATTGGTAAGATGGAGGTCAAACCACTACCTTGATGGATTACTCTGATAACCTTTTGTATACCTAAAGACTTGTTTGGATTTCCTCGAGCTCTGGAACCCTGTGATATCCCCCCTCACGGTTAGGTGTGTCAGCAGTAGAGGCCAGGGTGAGAGAAGTGGATGGGATCAGAGAGAAGTTGCTAGGTCACTGATCCACTAGTCTCAAAAGTTTCAGCTTACCCAAAATTTCAGCTTGCAAAGCGTGTTGAGATTGTCTGATTATTTCAAGAGAAATTTTTCTACCTTCAAGACGTGCTCAATTCCATTATTGCTTGACTTCTTTCGGTCCAATGGACGGATGATAGAGATTCTGGGGACGTCAACCAGCTTTCAAAGGCGGACACACAACTCGAAGCTATGGTGAACGCATTGCTGGTGTGGCCTGTGATAGGGAAGGAAGTGCAGAAGGCAGTCTGGGCCCTGGCAGAGGACAAGGCTCCAGAGCCAGACAGCTTTCCATCTTTCTTTTTTCAGAGATATTGGGATATTATTCGAGTTGCGGTGGTGGAGGCAGTTCAGTGTTTCTTCGGTCAGGCAGTGATGCCAGACGACTGAAGAGCTACCTTTGTCACGCTAATACCGAAGAGCCAGAATGCGGGAGAGCCTAGCCACTTTAAGCCCATCAGCTTATGCACAACTCTCTATAAAGTTGTGGCAAGGATAATGGTGGGCAGGATGAAGCCTTTGCTGTCAGGCCTCATCTGCTAGGAGCAAGATGCTTTTGTGGGTAGTAGAAATATTTCTGATAACATCTTGCTGGCCCAAGAAATGATGTGGGACATTCAGCGTGCCTCTAAGCGGCAAGGCCTGATGGCTGTCAAGTTGGACATGGAACGGTCTTACGACAGAATCCGATGGAGTTTCTTAAGGTGCATGTTGGAGTGCTTTGGATTTCATGACATCTGGATTGATTGGTGTTCGGGTGCGTTCGGGGGTCGAGGTTTTCCATCCTGATCAACAGTATGCCGTCCCCTTTCTTTATGTCTACCATGGGGCTTAGACAGGGATGTCCTTTATCCCCATACTTGTTCATCATCTGTTCCGATGTCCTGTCTCGGGCTCTGCAAGGTGCGTGTGCTATCCAGGAGCTGGAGGCGTTTGTTCCTGCTTCGGGGGCTCGGCCTATATCACATTTATTGTTCGCAGACAATTGCCTCCTCCTAGCCAGGTCACAGACAGCGGATGCACGAGTCCTTAGAAGAGTATTAGCAAAGTACTGCGCAGTGTCAAGGTGAAGGTAAACCTCCAGAAGTCAACCATCTTTTTCAGCTCTAGCACAAAGCACAGGGTCAGACAAGAGATTCGGGGGATACTGGAGATGCCGGCACATGATGGGACCTGGAGCTACCTAGGAGTACCCATTACGGGCACGAGGCTGCGGGTGGCCGAGTGTACCGATCTGGTGCAGAGGATCCAAAGCAGACTGGAGGGTTGGAAGGCATCTTTGCTCTCTATGATGGGTAGATTGATGCCGATTAGATCAGTGCTTGCTTCCATGCCTATCTATCTCATGGAAAACATGGTGGTTCCAAAAATAATGCTGATGAGGATCGAGCGCCTATTTCGGAGCTTCCTATGGGGGTCGTATGGAGGGATTCATCAGGTGCATCTAGTGGCATGGGAGAGCGTTTGCCTACCATTGAGTGAGGACAGCCTCGGTGTGATGTTTCTTCTGGAGAGGCATGAGGCGTTGATTGCCCGACATGCAGCTCGATTCACACTGGAGCCACAGGAGTTCTGGAGTCAATCCATGGCTACCAAATATGGCTGGACGGGCGCTGCAGAGGCGATCCGCAGTGGGCGTCGTTGCTCATTTATGTGGCGTGAGATCGCAAGATACCTACCAACAGTTGTCGAGAATACTAGATGGTTGATAGGTGATGGGCAGAGCATTGATGTGGTTGGTGACCCGTGGGTGGGTGCCCTTCTTAGAGACTCTGGCCGACTCTGGTTGAAATTGAGACAGTGGAGGAACAGTGGGATTGCGACCTCCTTGACCCTGACAGGGCTGCTTGGGATGAGGCTAGGTTGGGTCATATGTTTGAGACACACCTACCCGAGAGGGTCCGGTCTCTTCCGATTCTGGGGTATGCAAGTCCTGATACTCAAGTATGGAGCACGTCGTGTAGGACCAGCGTGAGGGTGGGGGAGCTCTCCCGAGTGCTCTGGCCGGTGCATGAGCCAAGTCTGGAGTGTGCCTAGGTATGGCACCTGGGTCTCCACCCGAGAGTCGCACTATTCTTATGGAAGATCGTCTCGGATCGCTTTCGATGACAATACTTAGCGGACGGGGTTTAAGGTTGCCTCCTGAGTGCGGGGCATGCGAAGCCGATGAGTTAGTAGACCATGCACTGTTTCATTGCACATGGGCAAGGGCGGTGTAGCGTGCGGCGGGGCTACTGCGGGAAGGTTGGTCTCAGGGGGACCAGTTCCTACAGACAATTCATGGGTGGTCGGGCAACTCATTGACATGCCAGGAGGCGTTTAGAGCGACCTACACAGCATGTCAGATATGGCTGGCAAGGAATGCTCGAACGTTCAGTGAGCATAGCATATTGCCAAGGCTCGTGGTAGAGAGCATCCGGGCTCAGGCGGCAAAGATTAGTCATGTTTCCTTCTTAGAAGGACCTTTGACAGCTCGGAATATTAGAGGATCCCATTCTGCCTCGGCAGCTCCTCATACGGTGTTCTTCACCTAGGAGCCCCTACCCCCTAATTTTCTCAAGATCAATTTTGATGGGTCAGTGCTGGATGGAGGCATCAAGGGTGGAGCGGGTTTCGTTATTAGGGACTCGAACTCCAGGGTCGTGGCACGGAGAGGCTGTCAGTTATTTGACTGCACGGTTTCTGGTGCGAAGCTGAGGGCTGCTTGGGTGGGTCTTTGATTTGCTCAGCATGTGCTCTTAACATGCTCAGTCATCTTGGAGGGTGACTCGGCTACGGTCATCAGCTGGATTTAGGGGAGTCCGAGGATCGCTGCCTGGGACCATCCTTTGCTTCACAATATCTAGATGATGATGAGGGACTGAAGGGTTATCTAGACGAAGCATGTTTTTAGAGAAACCAACGGGGTTGCAGATTGGGTTGCCATCTACGTAGCTAACCATACCATAGTCGAGGGATTGAGAGCTGCCTCGAGAGTTCCGTGATATTCTGCTTTTCGATCTTCTTGGGTGCCTTCGTATACGTGTTGTATGAATCACCCGATCTAGCAAAAAAAAAAAAAGGAACCTGTGTGGGCATGTGTTTAGTTTCATATGGGTTATTCGTTGAGTAGATCTTGAGTACTTATATAAAATTAAGAAACCCAAATAATATTTTCTAGCTAGCCATTTTGAATGAAATTCTAAATTGTTACAAATGGTATTAAAGCAGACTCGACCCATGATCTATGTGGACTAGGATACACTGCAACATGGATATATTTAAGTTGATCACGAGTTAATCGTGGTATTTGTGATTGGATTTGAATGGACTTAGATTCTTAGCCTGCCAAGAACGTCAGGGTTTAAACAGAGGGAATATGTGAGGACCCGTGCAGGCGTGTGTTTCATCCCACATCGGTTATTTACTAGGTAAATCTTGGATACTTATATAAGATTAAAGAATCCAAATAATACCTTTCAGCTAGCCATTTTGGATAAGATCCTAGATTGTTACAATTATTGACAGAACCAGGATCCTTCTCTAAACTTTAATATTCTTTTCCCATTCCCAATCTTCTTTCCACCATCCTTTCTCTTCTTCTCTAATATGTCATTTGTTAGCTTTTCCTTGTTATTCTCCTTTCATTTGATTCATGCAAGTGCTTAGGTGAGCCTAATCTTTACATCCTGACTGCTGAGCAATATTCTTACGGTCAAACACCCATTCTTTCATATTTAGATGCTGTTCCTATCAACCTGTGCAACCAAAACTTGTTTGTGATGGACACTTGGGCGAAACAAGAATTCTCATAATCTACATCACAAGGATTTTAACTTGGTGATGAAAAATATAATAAGTATTGGTTAGAATGTTGAATGATGTTCAGATTTTATTTAGTAATTGTAAAACACCATCCATATGACAATGTGTCCATCGATGGATGACAACATTATATAAATTGTGGCACAAACTGTTTCTATATAATTTTGTCTACGAAAAGACATATTTGGAATTTTAAGTATCGAGAAAAAGTGATGCTATATTGTATTTCTTGAGGTGATGTGGTTAAAAAATAGAATGCTTACTTCGCTAAAATATTAAATCATAGTTATGATCTTATTCATTATTGATGGGGGAAAAGTGGGCCTACCAACGCATGTGACTGAGGAACCCAAATCCGACGACGCACGTGATCTCAATAGACATGGTCTCGACAGCCATGGGCTTGGTGAGCACGAGCTCGGCAAGCGCGCCCTGACCGAGCAGAGCCCGCTCGACCTCGAGGCTAGAAAGGACCCAGTCAAAACCCACAGCCGACTCCACCGAAAATCAAGCTGATCTCCGAATCGAAACAGCTACCACGCTCTCCATATTCGGGATCGACCCCCGCAATCTACGCCACGATAACTGTCGAATTCAAGTCCTTCTGTTTTCCACCAAGGGCCAGCTAATTCAAATTTCCAGGCCAATTGAGGTAACGTATTTCAATCCGAAATCCCCGCCATAACATCTGATAGCATGTAACTGCCACACCACCTCCTATAAAGAAGAAAAACTCCAAGAAGATAGGGACTCTTCCTCCTCCTTGCCTGGGCTTCTCCACTAAAAACTGTCTACAAATTCCTCTCTGACTTAAGCATCGGAGGGCCTTTGCCGGAATCCCCGGGCTAGGCTTTTTGTAGGTTCCCCGGAGGTAGCCGTCAGCCGCCATGATCTCCCAGAGACAGCCTTCTATAACCGCCCGCGGCGGAAGCTCCTCCATTTGGTCCGCGATCACCCCTGGGTTCTATTTCCAGCAACAACAATTATATTCAAATATCACTGAATACTCCGTGAAAGATGCATATGATATTCTAGAGTACTTTCAGGTTGCTCGAAATTTTTATCAGAATTTTATGTAGCATGACTTACTACTTTTTTCATAGGTGTTGGAAGTATCATTACTGATTGGATTTACAGCATGTTGTTCCCCTTGTCATGTTAAATTTAATTCTTCATCACTTATGTTACTATGAGCAGCCAGTGGCTATTATTTCACTCCTATGTATACTGATGCCTAGTCTTATTTAACTTATATAAGATATAACTGATTTACTGCAATTGAGCAAGCTAACCTAATAAGGTTCACTAGATAGTGAGTCTAGCTGATTTAGTTTGGACGAGCAGTATGCTCAGTTTATGAAATGCTCAAATATTTAGCAAATCAGAGTGTGGTAAGTCCTTGAGTTGATGAAGGTAACTATCATTATTTGATTTGAGATGGCAACTGACCATTTTTCAGTAAGAATTCTTATTTTCTTTCTTTTTCTTTCAGGTGGTAAATCACCAATATTTGGCACAAATTTTCACTACAGCTTTAATCATTGTATCAGTTTAGTGATTGAACCATTTGATTTAGTACAATCACCACTATTAATGTAACAAAAAAAACATTAGATTTAGTATGAAGTAGTGGAACAACTGTTGCTTGTTTTATCAGGAAATTAAATTGAGTTACCATGCGCAACTACCAATATTTAGATTGCAAGGGGATAAAATCCACCATAGACAAATTTTAAAAGTATTTATCTGTGTTGAATTCTTTGAGAATTTCTTATCCTCTTTGTCGGCCTTCATTTGGAACTGATCATGGTTCCAATTTATTGCTTTTTTATTTGCCTTGCAATCTTAGGGAATGTTACTTGCTAAAGGTGAGCTCATAAGATGTGAGCTTCTGATGAAAATTTTGGTTTTTTCTACAAAGGTTTGGTTTAGATTGATTAGAAAATATAATCACAAAGGTTCTTCAGTGCATAGCATTGTTCATGACAACCAATTTATCTGAGATGTGAACCACCTATATTGGCCAAATAGCTTCCTGGATTCTGAGAAAAATAAGTTACTGTCCTCAGAGAAACCATTGCAATCAGATGGTTAGTTTCAGTCTTCCTCAATTTTGATCCTTCATCATTGAAGTTTTTCCAACTGATTAAAGTCAGACCACTAATGTTTCGAGATAAACTACTTGATGCCAACTTAAGCCAGAAAATTCGAAAAGATCGGGTGGCTCTGCCGTCAACCACAAATATGGTAGCCATCAAAGCTTACAATTCAGCAAGCCTGAGGCAAATACTGAAGAAAGTGAACAATTCTTTTGCCATCCAATACGTGGTCTAGTTGGTTGAACAGGACTTGACTTCTAAGATCCTCTACAAGGAATCAAGATGCTGCAGGAACTACGACGAAAAGAATGATATGAAATATATTGACCACATGGTTTCCAATAAGAAGATAGTTTAGTCATAATAAGAAGATAGTTTACATATATGTACAAGAATGGGATGAAAGATTTATCATCTTCTTCTCCAGCCTCCGCCCGAATTGACTTTATTGAAAGCACCCAAGTAGTTGCTTCCATGGTGTCTACAGGTTTGCATGGTTCGCATAAGGTTTTACATATCATGGTCTGATGCAGTTCGATCACAGCCAAGCAAAATTTGAGCAGTATATTATGACCATGGGGTGCAAACATGCCGAACCGAGCCAACCATCAGGCTGCTTGTGCTTGGCTTGATACATAAAAGCTTGGGATCAAGCTGAGATTAAGCTACATTCTTTGAGTTCAGCTCGTATCAATTCTAAGCTGACTTTTCTCCAGCAGAGCAAAGTTTTCCCCTATTTTTAATCCACCTGCATTCAGGCTCTGCTAGTTTATGAGCCATGCTCTGAATCTATTTGAGTTTGGTTCATTTTCTGAAACAAGCTACTGACTCAGCTGATCCCGAGCAGCAAATGTGCAGCTTGGATGGTTTGCAACACCAGTCTCTATTGCCTAACTAGGTTTCCAAGCACTTATAGGACATCATTTGCTTTCAATACGAAAAACAAAAAAAAGAAAAGAAAGAGGGGGCGAAGCATGGAGAATTATGGATTCTAGGATGACCTTGTGTGGCACTATTCAGCTCATCTGCATCAGGAGCCCCAATAACATCCCAAATCCAAAAGTAAGCTAGCAAAGTAGGGGCAGCAATTGGGTCGGATCCGAGAAGATAGGGGTCGTGTCAGATATATAGATCAAAAATCTGTCAATCCAAACCTGACTTATTTATTAAACGGGTCAAAAATGTATATCCGTTGAAACAAAGTAAATGGGTTAAACGCTTAAGTATTGCCAACAAAAGCTGACAAAGCAGTGCAAGCAGGCTAGAATGGTGCAAGCTTGACATCACATTAACTCAGCGGAGGAGTGGTCTATGAATGAAATTTAGACCAAGAACTCGACTGTTTAATGCACTCATAAGGGATGCCACGAATTGGTTATTCATAAACCTGGATAACTGAATTTATCCAGGAATTGTCATTGGATATAACCTGAATTCCATCTGGACCTAGAACCTGGTGTTCGATCTATGTCGTCGGATATTGTCTGATCAGCAGAACCAAAAGACTAATTGAGCTGTTTCCAGGCTTAATAAAATAGCAAGAAACCCAGTAGTGAAAGCGAATGAATCATCAAAGCCATATGAAATTCCAAAAAGCAAAGATGATTAACATCAAGCAAGATCCTACAACATACAAGCTGTTGGAAATGACAATCATGCTATGAGCAAGCAGCATAACAATGCAATTTTGATCCAGATCACTAACCGCACCCCATGGCCATGCTACTATTAAGCACAACATACTTAGAATAACCGCTAAATCATACTTTGACTACTTCAACCTGGCTTGATAGACAACAAAACTGGTAATACTGGAGTTGATTTTCCAGGTTCATCCAAGAAGATAAAGGTGATAATGATTAATATCCAGAGTCAAGATGATCAGTACTTGAAATATTCCATCAATGCAGAGAAATGCAAAAAAAATCAAAACCATCTGATTGAACAAGATGGATAAACCCTGTCAATGCTTACTGTATTTTACGGTACAAACCCCTCTTATGATATTAAGAACATCCCAATATCAAGTGTCTTTCCAGTTCTATGAATGCAGAAAACTGGGACGGAGACCAGGAAATGTGTGCTTTTCCATTGCATTCGTAGACCTAATTCGTAGACCTAATCATGTTCAGATTGTTGTAAGCTCCATGATGAAATGTGAAACAACAGAAGCAATAACTAAAAAAGTACAAACAGAGATTTTTTTGTTTTTTTTTTTTTAAAAAGAGAGGCCTCTGTGGTCATCAGAATAGATAGAACCAATAACCAAAGATCATGAACAAAAGAATGAATAGGAGACTGGCATCCGGTTATTACGGGGAAAATATTGATAATGAACCTACCAGACAACTAAGTGGGCAGCATAATACATGAAGGGACCCTTGGTTCAACATCTCATAAATGAAAAATTAGTGTGACTGACGTTAGTGATTTTATTTTAGCAACTAATTTAGGGGACATAGGATAGAAGAAAGCATTACATGTTGGTTGTACTTAATTTATTTCTTAAGAAAATATTATTAATGTTATCCTTTTCTCAATTGTAAAAACAAGATATATAACATAACAATGTAAACTAATATAGATACTCACATTGTTCAATCATCAGCAGCCAGTCCAAAGTGTTCGCGAAGGATACTTTTGTTGGTTTGTCCAAATCCTTTAGCAATTTTCATCATATTCCTAAGTTTTTCTTCCTCATGCTTTATTTGATCCACTCTGTCCAGAACATTGGCAAGAAGATTTTCGGAATCACCACAATTAGGTAAAGACATGGGATTTGCAAGTGCTGATCTTTCTGAATCAAGCTGTCGATATAAACTGAGAAGATAATCTTTCTGATAATAAAGCTTTCGCTCCACAATTCTATGGTCCAAATCCTGTGAACTTTTCAATTCTTGAAGTATCTTATCAATATCATCTTCAAGCTTCAGAGACACATTATCATAATCTGAAGTTATGTATACTGGCAGCTGAGTTCTCCCATCAACTGTATCATTCTTTTGTAGATGTTCGACCTCATCTTTGGGACCATCATTTATCTTATATCTTGTAATGTTCGATGCTCCTAAAATCATTATCTCATTTCCAAGATAAGAGGTATCTTCTGCATGAAAAAGAAAGCTTTGTCAGTTTAATAAATAAATCAGATGGACATACTGAATCCTGAAAAAAATCTAGTATATAGCAATTAATACAGGTATTTCTTGAATTTAGAGAAAAAAAATGAATGCCGATATTTTCTTAAAAGCTGCAAATAATAACTTCCTACAGATGAATGACGAAAGTATGGATAGGAATTCACATGCAAGAAAAGGAAATTGACCATCCAGGTTAACACTAAATGTCTTTGAACAAAAAAGTTGAAAGAAAATAAGGACGATCACTTCTTCTGATAAAATTTCAAGGTCTTGCATTTTTAATTTTTAAATATTTATATATCAGCAAGGTCATGAAGAAGTAACAGCTTCATGTTAATGGAATCAAATTGAGGATCTCCTGTCATGGGAAGTTTGGAAGGAAAAAATCCAATGCATTCAAAATTGAAATTCTATTCCTTTCTGATCCAGTTCTGTTTATATAATTAATTTAGCTGAAGTATGTATGAACAAACAAGCATGAATTTCAAAGTTGATATCAAGCTTCCAAGCAGAATTTATGTTTATTGAGGAGATCGAAAATGCCAAACCACTTCCAAGCACTATTTCAGTTTGATCTCATTATTCTACTTTACTGGACCATTTCGTATGCATATTTTATATCATTGTTTGCAACGCATGAAATCTGGAGAACAGACAACTTCAGACAGATAGTCTAACATATCAGATTGTGCATATAGAACTTGCTTTATGATGCACCAATGATGCAATATAACTACATGAAATTCCAGCCAAATCTATTAAGGAAAATAACATAAAGAACAGGAATAAATGAAAATGAGTGATGATTGTTAAACATCAAGTGAGGGATGTCAACTTGGCAACTTGGTCTTTTGGCAGAGATGTTAGGCTTGTTAAGGACTGCCATGCATTGCAGAAGCAATGTGACCATGTCATGTGACTTTTGTGGCATCAAAGGCCAGCTAGGTTTGCAATACATCAGTAACAGAGCGGTCAGTCATGCCAACGGCCTATAACGCTCAGCTCAAAGGTGGCAAGGTGCACAAGGAGCTTGACTTACAAGGAAAGAAAATACAAAAAACAAAGGTGACTTGTGGTTGTGTTCTCAAGAAGAAAGTATATAGCATGGAGGTGTTCATGCACATCGCAGCCGTTGGGTTGCTTCTGGACATTTGAGGGTGTTGCAAGCAAGGTTTTCAATCTTTGTACCAGACCTCGTACTGATAACTTACTGGTATGAGTCAAACTAATAAAGTACACCTCTGCAATGACACATGGTACATTGCTTAAAGCAAGACAACAGCTATACGATGTGTCGGGACAATACCATATAAAGTCCCCATACCATACAAGTACCTCATCAAGTTGGTAGGTTCAATAATTTACTACTATTAATGAATTTTAAATGCACTTTTCTGATTCTTTTTTACAATAATATCATCAATGACGAAATAATAATAGAATTTTTTGCAGAAAGAAGCAATTTTTTAACACTAAACAAATGTGTGAACAAACTGGTTTACATCAGTGCTCCGCAAAAAAGTCAAAAAAAGCATTATGATCCTTGCTCATAATTCTAGCAACACTAATGTCATCAAATGGTGGGCTAAATAAAATATACCAGAACATTTTAGGTAAATGTCATGCTTTAAGATAAAGATTGCTATAACAGTCTCGGAGGCCTCCTATTATGACAATAACATTAACATATATACTAAGAATAAAAATAAAGTATTTAATTGTTGTCATCAAGGTCGGCGGAACCGTCTCGAACCGGACGGTTCCGGCCGTTCTGAGCCGTACCGGTGAGCCACCGGTACGGGCTCACCGGTACGGTTTCGACAACAGAAACGAGACCCGTTGCTGAAGCCGGAGAAGGAGAAGGAAATAGAGAGCAGGGAAGGAAGGGAGAGGGAAGGGTGGCGGGTGCCGGCGGAGGACTGGAGGAGTCCGCAGGGGGAGGGGTCCGGCTACGGCTAAAAAATTTTGCTATTTTTAAGTGAAGTCGGCAAGTTCGAAATAGAAAAACTGGCCACGGCCTCGCCTGCCACGGCCTCCGCCGGCCCTCCGTTAGTATCCCTCCCTCTCTTCCCCTTCTCTCTCTCTCTTTGTCTCTCTCCCACGGTACAGTTGACTCTGTCGGTACAGGCCCAGCACAGTCCATACCGACTCGTCCTGCCGGAGAACCGGTACGATACCCAATACCGATTCCTTCGACCTTGGTTGTCATATTATAATGTCTTTTGCCAAATATCCCAATAAAGTAGCATATTTATCAAGGTTTAAATGCCAATACCAAATCTCTTACCATTTTTAGTATGTACCAATATTGATAGTGTCAGACAATCGAAAAAAATTGGTACCAACCACTACATGTTAGTATGGTATCATCCAAGATACGCCATCGCGGTACTGAGCCCCATACTAGTGCCACCTTGTTACGCATCAGTAGTCCCGACATAGGGGCCGGTTCAGCATACCGAGTATTGGTACGCCCTCCATACCACATACCAGTATAGAACCAATAGAGTACGGTACACCCCGTACTACTCAGTTCGGTAGGGTATGGCTTATCTTGGTGTAGTCGGTACACAACAATATGAAACACTACGCTCGATATGTATCGGTATAGATGGTTTTGACTTTCGGCACTTGTAATAGTGCTAATTTCACATCAGAATGGATGGTACAATCCATGTTTTGTATACAGTAAGCATCTTGTCATTTCAAAAATAATAATATATGCTATGTATTATGGCTTGATCAAATAAAATGAGTATCCTGCCATTATTTCTTATTATAGTATGATAAGGATCACCATCATAGCCAAAGTATGCGGAACCGACCGAACCGACGTATCAGTGGAGATTGGTACCAGTTGGAACCGATACCGAACCGGTTCAAAAAAAAAACCGTGTGGACGCGTGCGCGGACACGTTATGCTACAAAGTGGCATTTAATGCCCCTTTGTGGCATTAAAAGCCCACGTGAGGCAGCGCATGGGCTTGCTACCCCGCGCGGCGAGCCCGCACGGGAACCACGGCACGGTTCCCTGTGCGTGGATACGCGGTCCCACTGCGTGGAACACATGCGGGCGTGAGTCAGGGCGCGTTTCCCCACTCACGCTCATGCGCAAGACTCATGCCAATGCCCCCGTGCGTGGGCGCGCTCCCCGCGGCCTCTCTCTTTTTTTTTCTTTTTTTTCTTCTCCTCTTCTTCTTCCCGAGCTCCTCCTCTCTTCTTTTCCTCTCTCGTCCTCTCTTCTCCTCTCTTTTCCCCCTTCTCCCGCAAGCAAGGGAGGTCTTCTTCCCCGTGAGGTGCTCAGGAGGAAGAAAGAGGCCTGGTAGCGCAAGAGAGGTCTTCTTCCCCTCTCTCCTCCTCTCTTCTCCTATCTTCCCCCCTTCTTCCCTGCGAGTACCGGTGGGAACCGGCGCGGTTTGCACCGGTACGGGCAAAAAACTGTTCGGTTCCGACTCCAAACCGATTTCCATGGCTGTACCGTACCGGTAAAGGCCGGTACTGGTACGGTACAGGCTAAATCGGTCGGTTCCGACCGGTTCAGCAGACCTTGATCATAGCTATTATCTTATTTTGAAAAGATCGAGTCAAAGCCCGAAATAAGTATGCTGACATTGATATCTAGGCAAATAATGACCATTACTTCTATTATAATGGTAATTGATGACTTCAAATTGAGTCCATTATCAAGGAATGTTGTCATTCTCCAAACCTTGGTGAATGAATATTAGTATGCAAAGAGTTGTCGATTCCTACCAGTGGACCTTCATCAAGTAGCAACTTACTTTCAGCTTATCATATGCCACTCTCTGGGTGTCCCTTCAACTAGGGTACATCAAGTTAAACTTTCATTGAGCTATCAAGAGTAAGGGTGTTGCTGGAGCTAGTTTTCGGCTTAGTAATGTCATCGGCATGGTAGTCAAGGCAGGTCCTGTCTAATTGACCCAATGTTGTTTTGTGGCAAAGGTGAAGGCTGCCCTTGGAGGGTCTTGAAGAACTTGCATGGAAGGATTTCCATAAGGGCATTTGGATAGAACAGGACTCTTAGATAGTGATTCATTGGCTGACTAATCAGAACGCAATCTTGGATGGCTCACCCTTGCTGAAGATATGCATGGGATATGATGTCTTCTTTCTCGAGATCCAAGTAGTCATACTTTGAGGGAAGAGAGTAAGTTGGACAGTTGGGTAGCTGATGCCGGTTCCCAACAGCTAGAGTAGAGAATTTGGACGGATGGGTCTCCCCCATCTTTATAGCATTTGTTCCAAGAAGTGTTTGCTATGATAGGTTGTAATTCTAAAGGGGCTTCGACCTCCTTTTGGTTTAAAAAAATGGCTTACTTTCCTTTTGACCCAGTCAACTCTATCTGCCACCAAGTCTTACTTGTAACAACCTAAATAACTTATAATAATCATTACTTAGTTTCTCCAAATATCTCACATTATATGTTTATATGTACAAACATTCCCAATTTCAATAACAAATGTGCCTATCGAACATGACCATCATAGACAAAATATTATCAGTGATTTGCACTCCACTCCTTGCCCAATTCCATTATGTGGCACACTAGGATTAATGCAATATATGAGGGTAAATGGGTAGCATTTGGAAGTTGGGCCAAACACTAGGCACCCTGATAATGGTGAACATTAGTATTTCTTGTATATGTATTTGCAGCAAGCACATGCTGCCCATGTGAATGAAAGCACGCTATGGTAAGTTGTTTCCCATTAGGAAACATTAGGGAAACTTTTTAGGTTGGTCAATATGAAGTGTGCCATGTCCAATGAGAGAAATAGTAGATTCTTTTTCATTTGTTCTGAGGACTTTACATTTTCCTTCCAATCTAAATATTGAACTATAATATTACAAATGTGTTATTGTACACCAAAAAAATGCATGCATAAGTTGGCATTGCTTTTCCTCTTGTTGGCTTTTGTAATCATTCCATGCTTTAGAATTAGCATGTTGTGTCTCTAGGATCTCTTGAATTTCATCTAACGTATCATGGCAAATGTCATCATCATAGCAATAATCACTGTCATAGTCATAACAATTGTCATGGCAATAGTCAATATCCAAACAAGGATAATCATTGAAATTGTAACAAGGGGATAAATTATACAATCAATCCATCCATTACAAGAGAATAAAAGAATACAATAAGACTATAAATATAGTATAATTAAGACACCAATAATAGTAACAAGGGAATATATAATACAAACTGATTGACAGTACCAAGGAAAACTCTAGAGTAGTTTAAACCTCCATTCTAGAGGATAAATCCTAATTTTAATCTTAAGATGCATGGCTAGAATAGCCTTGTTTCATGACAACGAAAAGAAAGTCAGATCCTTGAAATAAAGTCTTCTTCTGCTTTTATCATGAAAGAATAAGTTATTTCCAGCAATAACTTCCTTTGCATGGTGATTTCCTTCACGAGTAACTCCTCTTGGATGATTGCTCTTGCAAATATCTTTCCTTTGTCCAAAAATCTTCCAATATGTGGTTGATTACAACAGCAAACTATCCATAAATGGCCTCTAACATGAGTGCCAAGTTGCCAATACATGAATAAATTAATGAATATTGGTCAACGCACTGTTGTCAACCATTTATCATAATTGGTAACATATGTTAAATTTTGTACAAACATAAGCTATGCAACATAACTCCTGAATGCAAAAATTTACACCTTAAAGGGACAAAAATATAATCATGGAGTTTTGCTCTATTTTCATATATATTAGCATTCTCAAGCATTTTTTGGAGTAGGAATCTAAAGAATTCCAAGATCCATTTGGACTCTAAATACATAGGCAAATTAAAGATTATTCCAAACACCTTTTGTACATGATTTTTTCCTATAGGCATTAAGTGGAACCCTTAAGTGGAACCCTCTTAATGATGCCGATTTCCTCTTAGTAGTATCAATACACTAATGGATGCATTTTACAAGTTTTGCTTCAGTACATTTTTTATCGTATTTTTTATCTAGACTAAATCTCAGCCCTCTAAACCAAAAAAGACTACTGGTTTTGAGCATTACAGCCAGTATTCTTTTCTTTTCCT
This sequence comes from Phoenix dactylifera, assembly GCF_009389715.1. Lineage (NCBI taxonomy): Eukaryota > Viridiplantae > Streptophyta > Magnoliopsida > Arecales > Arecaceae > Phoenix > Phoenix dactylifera. The sequence continues at coordinate 28,343 of NW_024067788.1, read as the reverse complement.
CTCCTCTATCTCTTCTCCTTGATCTAACAATTCATGCCCAATGTTGCTCTCTCCCTCCCCCAGCTCACCCAATCCAAGAGAGATAGATGAGTTTGGTTAAGTCCTAGAGATAAGTGTGTGGGATACATCTACAGAGAGACATAGAAAGAAAAAAACTCTCAAAGAATTGAAGTTAGATGTTAATTCTTTTCCTTTCTAACAGGACGTCTTGGAGACAAGACTCTCCAATAAATTACTTTCAATTTAAATTCCATTCCATTCCATAAAAGAAGTCCTAAAGATATGACCCAAATAAGTTATGCTAGATAATCTCCTTCCATAGTCCCCTACATATCAAAACCTTCGTATTCCACATATTTACATCAAACTCAACAATTTTTACCAAAATCACTGGTATCACAGAAAGTATAACCTGTTGTGACCGGCTAATACTTTAATATCAACCATTCAACTAAAACAAATGGATGGCATAATGAAAAATGTACTGAAGCAAAATAGTTTTTCATATTTTTCTTGCCTAGACAAAAAAAACTAGATTACTATTCAGGGGTGGCAATTTTTGAGCGAACCTACTAACCTGCTAAAAACTAGGAGGGTTTGTTATAACATATGGGTTGTCAAGACCAATCTGATTATAAGTGGTCGGGTATAGGTTTGGCCCTCTAAACTTGATGGGTCACCATGAGTTGAGCACTCCTTCAAAATCCATCCCTAAACCCTAGGACAGTGGGAACTATATGATGGGCCATAGCCAAATCAAGTAAAGAATGCATAACTAATGATTAAAGGAATAAATAATGCTAAAAAGAAAAGCGAAGGGAATTTCGTGTTTAAGATTCATAAAATACCATGTTTACTTCTCCACTTTGATTTTTTTCTCCTTGCTTTCTTCTCTATTTGGATGCCAACCCTAAACCCCCTACTTTTGACCATATTTTATTTTTATTTACTAAGGTATACAATTGACAAGTGAAGCACTAATCTTGTTGGCAGATTGGGTACGAGTACGAGTCCTTATAAAATAAATGGGTTGGGAATGGGGAATGGGTCTACACTTTTCGGAACAATTATAAATGGGGTGCGTATGTGTCAAGGGTTTTTGACCCAACCAGAATTTGATGCGAAGCAAACCCGACCGGACATAACTCATTACCACCCCTAGGAAACATTAGTTCAGTTACAACGAGAGAGTCCAATGATAGAAGACATTGCAAATTAAATATAACCAGACTTTTGCACAAGTTATGTGCATGATTATGAAGGCCTCATTGGATATGAGGTATAGGAGGAAACCATGGAGTCATGCTGAATAAAACAACAAAGTTGTTTTCACATACATTGATAAAGCATCTAGTGGGAAACGGGAAAGTGGAGGTATACTTGGAAAAAAAAAGTTGCGTTCCATGCTTGGAGTGGAGTCTAACCCTGATTATTTGCATTACATAATAGTATAGATAGATAGATACATTAACGGGTAGTCAGTGACAACATATGTGTTTGGTTATGTAAGGTAGAATTTAAAATACGAAGGCATTGGAAGTTGTTTTTATCACATCTACTTTTTATATGATAATTGAATATGTTCAGGTATCAAGTTATGATATATAGTGAATTATCCTTATGTTGCAAGGAGATTTCAAAAGAAGCGGTAACCAAGTTTCAAAAACATGCACATGATATATGGAGATTTTATAATTAGGGGACATGTGATGCATCCTTCATTTAAAAGCCCCTCAGTCATTGATAATTACAAGAACTTGGAGATTCCCAATCATGATTGTTCTGATGATGGAGAATGAAGACACTCCCACAATACTACAGGAGATCATTCTAGCATTGACCAACATCTCACTAGGGAGAGAGAGCTAGTTTTTCTTCAGCATTAATTGCTGCACTAGGAACTATCAATGAGCAAGGAAAAATAAGAATAACGTTGTGGAAAAAACTATAGAGCAGTCCTACTATAATAGCCTCTTTGACTAGTTGTACCTCATATCAAAGGAAGATTGTGAAAGAGGGCATGGTGGCAATGCCTTCTTAGGCATAGATAGGGTGCATTGTGGTAAGGCGATCTAGAAGTTAAGAGGATGAGCTATGTATGGAGATATTCGTAGAGATGCCAAAGGAGACAGGGATGGATTAGCTAATAAATCTTAAATGAGGATATGTTTGACTAACTTTAGTTATCTTAGGTGTTCCCTATAGACATGTTTTTTTCATACTCTGATGTTGTGGGTCTTATGCTGATCCTTTATTCTATGGAACTTTATGAATGCTCAGATTGCAATGAGGAATCTATAAAACTTTTCTTAGTGTTGTGTGATTTTTTGTTAATGTATATTTTGAATATTACATGAATGCTACATCTTTATAAAATGTGGCAATGTCTCTTGTCCATGACATGGCATGGATTAAATATTTGTGGTATGCAACAGGGACGTGGTAAATGTCCATTATCAATAAAGTTCTAGAAATATATTTTGCTATATTTGGCTAGCACAATTTATGAAAGACGACACTGATGGTGCTTCCAATTATATACATTCTCATCGCCATCTAGTGTCAAGAAGCTGAAACAATGGTATCTGCTCACCATGATTCAGTCAATAGGGGTGTTTGAGTTCAATATGGATAACGAGTAGGATTCACAATAGTCATGCCCTTGCTGAGTACCACTAGATATAATTATGCAAGCAGCCATGTAGGAAATCCTGCTTAACAAGGCATCAATATACTGTACAAGTACATCAAGGTCACCAAAATAAGGCTTATGACCAACTTAGAATGAAGCCACATGTTTTTATGAATGTAAGCAATCCATTGAAACTTGAAAAAGAAATAGCTCTTTTAAGAAATCAAAGTTACTATACGTGGAGGAGAAAGTTGCTATTTTCTTGACAACCGTATCTCACAATAAGAAGAATTGGATCATGGTAGAAAGATTCCAGCTTTCCAAAAAAAACCATATCCCAACACTAAATAAAATGCTTAAGAACCGATGTCACAATGGGAAGGAAATTATTCCCCCATCTTTTGACCAGACTCCTCCCAAGATTTGGTTTTATCCTAAATATCATCCTTATTCTGAGGTAGTTCTCTTGGACACTCAATAAATTCTATACTTGTTTCTTTTTTTCCTATCAATGTAGATAGTATTTGTAGCTCTGCTTTACGTTGAATTGTGTTGGTAGAAAGAATTTGTATCTCTACTTTACATAGAATTGTGTTGTGTTGGTACTATGTAAGGAACCCATATTGATGCATGTGTCCTGGTGGATCAGAAAATTCCTTAACATGGACAGATGATAGATATACCATAGAATATCATGGCCTCATGTTCATTTGACATGAGGTTTACATGCATAGTGATTGATGGGAGGGAACAACAAATGACCATAATTTTCCCAGACTAAATAACAAATCCAAGGTATGAATTGACTAAATTCCCTTTACCCCCTAAAAGTAATCCAACAAAAAAGGATGGCCCAGTACATAAGGCTCCTACCATTGTGGGTTTTGGGGAAAGGTCACATGTATGCAACCTTACCCCCATGTGTGGCGAGGTTGTTTCCGTATTTCAAACCCATGACCTCCATTTCACAATAGAGCAACCTTATCATTGCACCACGGCTCACCCTCCTAATCCAATAATATTTTTTTTTTATCTTATAAACTATATAGAGAATATAAGTAAGAACAGTTTACATATTTAAAACAGAAAAATTTATCTCGTCGATCCAATATACCAATATACTAGGTTTTCTCTTACCTTATCAAGGAGAGAAATATCACCTTAGTATAGGGGCCAAAATAAATCCTATTAAAGGAAGGAAGTTATTTAACTACATAGTACAAACCTACAAATATTCATCTTTGCACAATGTTATCAAGTGTTGCTTTGGAGCACCAAAAACTCAATTCCTAATCTCTCAAACAAAAGCCTTCCTATAAATCACACACACATTGCAATGTGGTTGCATGTTGTACCCTAAATTAGAACGTGTGTTTCAAGATATTATTTGTTTGAGGATCATAATAGCAGGGGCTTTATTAGTGATGACAATTATGAACAGTCTCTACAAAGAAACACATCATGGGAGAGGATTCAAGCAAACATAACACCAACACAATGGCATCATATGACCCAAATTTGGGATAATAAAGCATGTGTTATAGGGAAAAGGAGAAAAGGTGAACTAGATGTCATTTCATATTTCAATTGGACTTCTAGACTTTTTGACAATTTGCATGAACATATATTATTGGAACATGATTATGTTTTATTCTTAATTATTATTGGATTTTGAATTTATACCTGTTATAAATCATATGTTAAAAATTTATATGGATATTTATGCAATTTGTTTGTGTTGGTAAATGAACAGATTCTATAAAATGGTAAAGAAATACATCTCTCAGATGAATTTTATTTTTCTACTTACCTAAAAAAATGTTTTTTCTACTTTCTATTATGTAAAGCACAAAAGGAAGCAACTGGCAAACATGTTTCCGTTGTCAGAAATTTATAAGGAAAAAACAAGAACAGTGTTTATGGTTTTAGGATTTACAAAGATGAAAGTTGATACGATATCAAGTGCAACCTAAGATACACTAGTATTTTGTCTTCAAGTTTTTCTCTATTTGCTTGATCTAAGCCCTCCAATAGGTGCTTAATACACTCCATGAACACTCTTGAGTCTTGACTGCTAGAAATGGATTCAAAATCATGAAGATATGAATTGTACAGTAAGAACGCCATCCTAGACTAGTTATTGCACAATGACATCAAATAAGTGGCTCATTATCTAGAAGCTCCAAAATGACAACCAGCCAAGGTAGGAGAGCATGGGTGGAAATGAGAGACATGAGTAATTTTGCATAGTAATTTTAAGAGATTAGTCCTATTATACTTGGTGAATGTTCCAAAAACTGTTAATTGCAAATTAACTTGGTGCATTGTTGGTGAATTTCTGGGATAAGTAGGTTTTTCTTTGCAAATTATCTACAACGGGAGGAGCTATATGCTAAAAGACTATTTACATTTACCTAACAAAAAGTTAGGGAACATTGCTTGGTGCAATGGTAAAAGGCTTGGGTTAACAAGTGCAGTAGCACAAGTTCGAGTATAGGCTAGCCACTTTGTGCGAAAAAATGCCAAAAGGTTAGGTTTGTCCCTTGTTTGCTCCTCTTAGGACCCTAGATTGTTGGCTTCTATTTACCTCACAAAAATTAATGGTTCTTTGGTAATAAAGATGATAAAAAAACAATCTTCTAGAATTCATGAACCATCATATTAACATAAAATAAGTAAATTATATTCTTTTGCTAGGATAATGAGTCACGCCTCTTTATTGCATGGCTTGTTACTAAAATTTCTATAGCAATATAGAAGTTGAATAAACAACATCAATACAAGGATGATTGTGAATGGGTGATAACATCAAATGAGAATTACAATATAAAAATGCTGAATAAACTAGAAAATATCATTTGGTAACAATGAATCCACTGCAGAACCTACAAAAGATGGAAAGTTCGGTAACTAGAATGCATGCAAAACCTGCATGGTATAACAAGAACATATTGACAAAAAAATGCTTTGAAAGAAAAGGGGCTTTTATTAGACCAAGGTTTTAAAAAACAGCTGCAGTGTGCACGTGGTCAAAATAATGCATAGTGCATATGCAGTATATTGGTGCATTTGCACTTTGTATTTAGAACTAGATAAAGTTCATATATAAGACAAAAATAAGTAAACAAGAAAGAAATCAGGAAGTGAAAAAATATATACTCTTACATTTATTTGAAAATCCATTTTAGTATAATCTTAAATATTAACATAAAAAGTAACAATATATCCTTATGAATTATGCTCAACTTCAGGTTCACTAATGCAACAAAAGAAAAAAAATATAATTATCAAATGATGAACAATCAAAAATCAAGCAAAAAGAATGCATGATTTAAATGATAAGGAAGCCAGGTTTTCTTGATCTTCCCTTTTTTTTTTGGATGTGACCTATCAAACAAGAAGCAATTGTCATTACAATTCAAATGCATTTGAGCTTCATATGCAAGTTATTCTGGTCTACATAGGCTCCTAATGGCTCAATATGCGGCCAAATGCCACTGTTGTCTAGTCATCAGGCCTTATCTGCATATGCAAATGCATATGTACCTGCACTGGACTGCATTTTAAACAATAATTAGAGCATGAAGCGATCAGTGGGCATGATGAGTGTTTACTTACAGGTGCACATTGTTAGCTGGAGGTAGCCCATAGTAATATGTCTATAATCTTCAGTTGAGAGAGAATTTTCACAAAAGAGTGTCAATATCTCAATCTTCTCTCTTCTCTTCAAAATGCCTATCCTTGATGATGCACGCATTTGAGCTAGAAAAATGTTTCTTCACAACCTTTTTCCATATTGTTTTCCTTAACATTACTTTTATGGACGTGGATCCAAAAACCCTGTGCCTAGTTTTGGAGTTGTCTAAAATAATTTTGTTTGCTCAGGAGTGGCTGTTAATGAGTTCTCTACAATAAGTGCAGTCTAAACAAGAACCCTCAAACAACTATTTGTCGGTGTTTCAATATTTTGAGGACATAATAACCACAAATCTCCTCATCCACCAACATATTTTGAATGTTGTTCAATGTTAATCAAATGCTGATAGACTATCAGGCGTGCAAGGTCCTACCTTAACAATTTGGTGGATGTTTAAGAAGGTGGCATGGCACTAATTTTTCGGAAATACAGGATAGATTTTAAAAAAGTCATCCCATGAACTTTTACTAGTGTTGTGTGGAAGGCTTATCAAGCACAAGACCCAGCCGACTGCAAATACTTCGAAGAAGATAAAAACATGATTCATTGTTACCTTGCTCTCATGAGAAAAGATGTCCATTAGATAACAATGTAACAATACTAGCATCCCATCCTAGCATTGACGTTAAAGAAAATGGCTTCATGAAAATGATAGACATGAGGAATGACAAAGGCACATTTGTTATGCTGGCTTAGAAAATTAAAGACTATGAGCAAAGCAGACGATAAACAACTCAAGAAACACTTAACCAAGCATCCAAGCTTTCCTAAAATGAGATTAAAATAGATGACAGGTGAAGCACCAAAATATTTGGGCAACTGAGACTGAAGTACCTGTGAAAACATTTATTAGTCAGAATAAGGTTTTACGGTACTAGGGATCAACATCCAAACATAAGCTCAATTCACACCTCTTTGGCATTTTTTTATAATACCATATTATCTATATCCAACTGCTACTAACTGTAATAAATGTGATGGGTGCCACAATAATAATCTCCCAAGAAAGAGATGTAGGAAAAACTGACCTGTAGCAGACAATGAGATGCTATCCTCCATCTTCCAGATTTCACCAAGAGGGACATCTTGTTTAAGCTGGATCAAATATCACACATAATGATGTTGTTGAGAAATCATAAAATGAGACGAGGGAAGAAATTCCCATGCATTACAGATGCAGCACCTTGAAGTGAAACTAAATCATAAAAAATTAAAAATAGTACCTTATCCAAGATAAATCCAATCTGGTTCCGAAAGCTCTTTGCTCTCATTTGATCAGAGCCCCGCAAGATGCAGAAGCCCAAATTTAGAATTTTTTCAATATCACCCCTGGAGTCAAGAGATTCACATGTTCTTATAAGCTTGGCCACATGTGATATAAGGTCGGTTTTATTGTCACAATGCCTGCAATAATATTCGACATCCAAACCAATAGCTCCTCCAACAGTCCCACCCATGTAAGAACGAAGGGCACATTCAATATGTGCAACATGCCCACAGATAAGATTTTCATCCACAGTTGCCTCACATCTAATAAAGTTATAACCTCCAAATGCCCAATCAATAGTTTTACGGCACAGAATACAACAGCAGTCATGACAGAAACCATCTTCACTACAGCAGATATCACAATCCTTGGCTGGCAATCTGTAGCTTCCTACTTTCTCTTGGAGGCTGCACATTTTGTTTCCAGCTTTACAACCCCCCATCCCTAGTGCTGATTCAGATCCAGAAAATTCATTAACATCTAAACTACTGGGAGATGCATACATATATACGTTTTTCTCAAAACCTGCAAAATGTGAACAAATAAATGCAAGTATCACAATAAGTGGATGAATATAATTATCTAGAACTGTAATTTCTTGAAAAAATATAAATAATAATTTAAAATGAAGTGAATTAACATAGAAGAACGGAATACAGAATGGGGTTATGAACCCAGAAAGGCAGAAGCAGTCAACTTGGAATCTACAATAGAGTTCGCAATTCTTGCTTCCATTTGTCCAGGGTGGCAATATAATAATTTAAAGTATTCTTTTTCTGAGGAAAAAGAATAACAATTAAAGTAGTTGGTGCACAGACGTGTGCCTGGGAATCTAGTGATAACAAGCATTAGCTTGCCCAAAATGAAAGGCAAGAAAGAAAAAACGAAAAAAAAAAAAATCTTGACCAAAACAACATATTAAACTTGACCAAGATACTCTTATTTTCCTGTAGATCTGCTGAATTTTGAATGCTTCAACAGTTGTACTTGTACGAACAATTAATCAACTTGTGGTCGAGAGTTCTCCCAGACTGATGATCAATGGTTAAAAAAAGATCCAACTGCAATACGAAGATTGATTTTTAATGCTAAATCAAGACAACAATGAGACAAGGTTTTTATGGTCGTCAAAACTTACCATAGAGGATGATATTATGGTATCTGAACAGAGAACTGTTAAGGAAACTAGTTAATAGCACGCAAATAGGTAATGGCTGATGTTGCACCATCTTCTACATCATTGTGACACCATCACAGCCCCCAGAAAATAGTAGTTTAAAAGGTTCGCCAAACTAGGCCGAATCAGATGGTTCGGCCCGTACCGAGCCGACCTGGCGGGGGACCAGGTCGGTTCGCCTCTTTTTTTCAGAATTGGCTCCGAACTTGCCGAAACCAGTTCCAAATATGCCGAAACTGGTTTTGAACCGATAGGAACCGCCGACCGGCCGGAATAGGCCGGAACCAGTCACAAACTACACGGATTCGGTCCGAACCGGCCAGTTCCCTGCAGAACTGGTGAGGAACGGTTTGCACCGAGTCGAACCGGTTTCGAACCGGGCCCCCTCCTTCTCTTTCTTTTGTTTTAAAGACTGATTAAGAAGGCCCGAGAAGTTTCTCAAGCCTTCCCAACCTATCTGAATACTCCCCCTTTCCCCACAGCGAAATAAATGCTGACTCACCATGATTGAAAGAGGATCCAATCTAAAATAAGGTATTCTTCCTCTCTCCTATCCCATTTTCTCTCTTTTTTTCTGGACTCCAAAAAATACCTTAAATTTGCAACATAAGAGAAGATCATACCAAGATTTTTGATTTTCGTTTGATTTTATGATATGTTGTAGATCAATAAATAATCTACACGATGACATGAAAATTTTTAATTTTCAGATTATATATAATTTTAAAAAATTAAAAATATATTTTAAAATTAATAAAATAAAATAAAACTCAAAAAAAAATTGTAAAATCAGAAGTGTATTTAGGGGCATGCAAATTACCCTCCAGCTAAATTTGATATCCATTTATTCAAATTTTGATGCGATCATACGTATAGTGGCCTAGGCCTAGCTTTGGTAAAAATTGAGAAATAAGTAACCTTTGATGCATGGGCCTAGAAAAATATATGTAGCATCCATTGTAGGATTCTACATGGATCTGAGCTCAAATTAATTTTTTAAATATTTATATTTTAAAATTATTTTTAAATTTAAAAATAATTAAAAATATATAATTAATACCAAAAATTATGAAAAATTAGTAGTACGTAATACATATTTCAGAAGTATTTTTCGAAGTAGAAAACATATTTTCTGAATTTATTGTATTTAAACATATTTTTAATTTAAAATTTATTAAAAATATATAAATAAATAAATAATAGAAAATTAGTATTATGTATCAGATAAATCAGATGTATTTTCTAAAGTAAAAAATATTATCTTAATCGTAACAAAATTTTGTTATTTTTAAATAATTGATAAACTGATGTATTTGATAAATCTGCAAGAATGAAACCAAGAAAAAAGAAGTTAGAGCGTGATATTGGTTGGGATCATTGGCAAATGCTCTCAGGTTGGCACCATTGAAAGTGCAACTAGTGCAACATAGAGTTCAAGAAAGGAGGGGTAATCAGGTTGAAGCAGCACTTAGCTAGCGGTTACCTCGACGTATCTATGTACCAGAAATGTCCACAGAAGGTTCGACAGCTGATGAAGAAACACTTCGCTGATATCAAAGTAGCGAAGAAAAGAATTTTCAAGAAGAAAACAGAGGTGGACCGTCGAGCGGCAGAGCCACCTACCTATCACTCTAGCAAGTCAGAAGAGGTGTCCGCTCCAAATGACGAAGAGGCATAGATCTAGACTGTCATTCAGGCAAGCCTGGATGATCAGTGACAGCAGGATGAGGTGGCCAAGCATAGGGCTCCATTTGGGCACTCATACTATAAGTCAGGCTCCAATTCTATGAGCAACAAGGCAGATCCAGAGTTCAGAAGAACCTTCTTAGTTAGGAAGGCCGTCAGCAGAGACGGTGGCCGTATTGCATCTATACTGAAAACTTTTGATAGCAGAAAAAAGTCCTCCAGAGAGATTCCACTAAAAGCCATCATTCATGATTTAAATCTATATGCCTTCCCCAGCAAGGATTCGAAGCAACAAAGGATTGATACAATGCTAAAGAAGGATAAGAAGAAGGATATGTAGCGAACTATTGGATCTTGGTTCTACTTCAGTTATATCCCAACAAATGTGGCAAACAATACGTAGGTCTGTTATTTTCTCCATACAGGCAGCCAATCTCGGTGTAGATCCTCTAAAACCGAAAAATATCTACAGTGAGTTTTTTGGCAACAATAAGAAACTAGAGAAGTGGCTTGCCTCATACAAAAGCAAATGGTCCACATATGGACTGACAGTGATGTGTGATGGTGGGACTGATCCGACCAGGCAGAGCATTATTAAAATTTTGACATAGTGTAATACGAAGACTTTCTTCTATAAGTTGGTTGATGCTTCCGATCAAGTGCACGACGCCATGAACATCCTCAGATTAATAGAGGAAGTGATTGATCAGGTTGGAGAGGAGAATGTTGTGCAAGTCAATACTAATAATAGGCCACAATATAGGCCGTCGAGGAGATCTTGATGGAGCAGCAACCACATATTTTTTAGACTCCATGTGCTGCACATTATAACGACCTTATGTTGATGGACATTGCGGAAATTCATAGGGTACAGCAAATAATGGAGACATCCCAAACCACCACCGGATATTTTTATAATCATACATGGATCCTTTCACTGATGAGGAAGTATGCAGGGGGAGAGATATTGAGACCAAGAGTCATAAGGTTTGCTACCAACTACGTTGCACTTTTAGCATTCTTGAGAAAAAGCAGCACTATGTCAGATGTTTGTCAGTCCCGCATGACAACAAAGTAGATGGATATGCGGGGGTCGACACTGAAGAGAGCATTGTCGAGGACTTTGTAACGAGGCAGATATTCTGGCAGTAGGCCACTACGATAGTGAAGGCTTTCAAATCATTATATGAAGTGCTTCGAGCCGCGGACAGCGAGAGATACCCCTAAATGGGCTTCTTGTATCATATGAAAGAGAGGGCAAAGATTCAGATCAAGAAGGCAGATCCGACATATGCTGAGGAGCATGGTCGGCGGAACTGTTCCGAACCGTCCAGTTCGGAGCATTTCGAGCCGTACCTGTGGCAGACCGGAATGGTTCTGGCAATGAAACCGAGACCGACGACGGAGGGAGAGGAGAAAAGAGGAAAAGAGAGAGAGGAAAAGGGAGAGAAAGGAAGAAAAGCCGACCGAGGCTGGCCAATGGAAGCCGAGGAGCCGCCGCGCGGAGGAGGGGCTCCGCCTCTAATCCCTTTTATTAAAAAAATTAAGTAAAGTCGGCAATGTGTTTGTCGACTTTTACTTAAAATTCGCAAAAATAAAAGGAGCCCCCTCCGAGTCTCTATTTCGAATGAAACAAGGGACCAGAGGCGGAGCTCCTCCTCCGCGACTTCCCGACTTTTGCCTCCTCCGCGCGGCAGCTCTCCGACCTCCATCTTCTCCGCACGGCGGCTCTCTGGCCCTCTGTTGGTTCTCTGTCGGCCTCCCCCTTCTCTCTCTCTTTTCCTCTCTCCCATTCTTTCTCTCCCCCGCCTCTTTAACTGTGTCGATACAAGGGCGGCATAGCACGACATGGGACCATACTGATCCATGCCGCCGGGCAATCAGTTCGGAGCCCGGTACCAACATAGCAGACGTTGCCCAGGAGTGCATCGACATCATTGAGCAGCGATGGGACTACCAGATAGATAGGGACTTGCATTTAACAGATAAGCAAGAACATTGAAAATAAGACTACTCCTATACTTGTATAATTTTACTAAGACAATTACAAACTCTATTTGCAACATACTACCTGAATCCGAGATTTCAATACACCGTACCTAAAATCAATATTAATGACAAACTTCTGGCCGCTCTATATAATGTGATTTACAAGATGGAGCCTGATCTAGAAGTTATAGCCTCATGTCTAGAAAAGATAAGTTAACTTAAGTGACATGTGTGAGTAACTGGTATCTTCAATTATTAACATATTGCAGCACGGTTCTTTTTTCACAGACCAAAGTATTTAAAGAGGGCACTGAGAGCTTTGGAGTCTCATCAATTATCGTAAATAAGAAAAGTATGAATCCAATTATATTACACATCAACGATAATTATTACCTGTCGTTAGATGGTTACTAATATAATACTATCTTATATATCATTTTTTAAAATTTTTGCAGCTAAATGGTGGATTTATTTTGATTTGTCCACGAGAAACCTTAAGCGGCTAGCTACCAAATCTTCTTCTAGACGGTCTTCTTGAGTGGCTGTGAGCACAGCTAGTCCGCCTTTGCCCTCATCCACAGCAAGTAGAGAAATCATCTAACACAAAAGTGTCTCAAATCTCAATGACCTTGTATGTCCGCCTTTGCCCTCATCCACAGCAAGTAGAGAAATCATCTAACACAAAAGCGTCTCAAATCTCAATGACCTTGTATATGCTCGCTACAATCTGAAGCTGAGGCTGAAGTGCATTTAAGAGGAACTGAAGCTAAAGTACATAGATCTGATCCATAATATTTTCGTTGACGATAAGGATGATCCTATGATAGAATAACCTATGGGCCAACAACAGGAGCTAGAGTTTGATCAGCGAGGATTGGCCGGCCAGTTTTGTAGCCAGCGAAGCGAGGCTAGGATCAATATAGGGCAATGGACAAATTGCAACATTCCACGCACCATTCCAACTAATCAGCCACAGCCACAAGGGTCATTGGGGAGCCGGTCATCACATGACTTTTTGTCTGAAATATTCTCTCAGAGATATGATCAAGAGATGCTTAGACGAGACCACCATGATACCCGATCGACTCGGTCAGGAGGGCGACATCCATCCTCCCAATATAGCCAGGCAAAGAGGGGCACAGAGGGTAAACAGGCAGAGAGGAGCACGAAAGATAAACAGGCAGAGAAGGGCATGAAGGATAAGCAGGCAGTTACTCAGCACACTAAAAAAAAAGAAAAGGCACCTACATCCCCATGAAGAGTATGGAGAAAGAACCAGTTCACTCATATTCAGAGATTAGGAGCCGCAACGATGGTAATTCTGGTGGTCATAGATCTAATGGCCAAGGAGGAAGTGGACATGAGACTGCTATTTATGAGACACGGTCGTAGGATGTTCTTCGATTCACCGATGAGTCCCAGTTTATGCATGCTACACAAGATAGAGACCAAGGTGCACGATCTGGTAGAGCCCGCGAGGATACGATTGCATATAGAAGACGAGCTTTTCAAGGTCAATCAGAAGAACATGATACAGTTGCAGATGACCTCGTACGTGGATTAGGATTCATAGACGTATCAGATTTTGAGTCGTATACTAGATCCTTTTATCCGCAGCCATAGGTAGCCTATGACCCATACAGATATGGATATGGTGCGTCTGAAGTATTATCTTCCGATGGCTACTATCTTACACAGTTCAGAGCATCTAATGGGTCGGATTTTGCTGCCGGCATATTCGGATGGCCTCTCCACAATTGTATTATCAAATAGAGGACACCTCTCAGAGCCAAAGTTTCAGTAAGAGATCTGAGAATGCTTATAACCCAGAGCGCGTTTCTTATGAGATGAACATACAAGACTACAACGCCGCTTAGTTAGAGGAATAGGCTGATGTGCCTCCTGACTATGCTAATAATCCGAATATCTACGAGAGGCATCGCCACTCGACGAGATTTTAAATATTGGTACGTATGTTGTACCTAAAATATATGTAATTGATTGTATTATTTTATATTTTTCACCTCACTAGTTGATTTTAAGATATTTCATATGGATTCTTGTAGCATGCAACATCTCACTAATTATTTTATGTTTTGTATCACTTTTAAACAAAAGATGCATCATTTAGGTTATACCGGGATCATAGAAACATTAAAAAACATCAAATTATACCTAAATTCGTTGAAAAAGTTGAAAAAAATTATTACCACTTAATCAAACTTGAAAAACTTAAAAAAAATTGGGCGTGCCGATTGTACTACGTGTCTATACCGACTCGCTCGCCGACTGGTACGGATCTCGGTACTGGTTCGGCGGACCTTGGACTTTAAACTGATACACGGGTTGCTAGGCATTATCTAATACACAATTCTATGATTTGCATGTTGTAAGCCAGCTGCCCAAGTATTTCCAATTTGAATGATTGTTAATTATGGCAGGATATCAATTTCGATGGGCAAGAAAACTAGAGTAAACACTAGTGGTACTTAAGGCATTCAGATAAAATGAGTAATACCACTTGAGTTCCAAGAAAAGAATGATCACAGAGGAAGCATGAATCAACCTCTTTGAAAATCATATCAACAACTTGACATACAAAGACTGCAAAATGGTTTCATATAACTTATTGCATAATAAAGAGATTCAGAGGTAAAGCTCAGCCAATGTTAAAATAGGCTACTCTTATGGTTCATAATACAAAGCCATGACGTAAAAATGTTGTTTTCCTACCAACGAATACCTATCCTATGAAAAAAAAAAGAAGCTAGAAGCATGTCTGAGTCATCTAAGGTCGGCGGAACCAGTACCAGGCACCGTACTGATTCTCCGACGACACGAGTCGGTACGGGCTGTGCCAAGCTTGTACCGACAGAGGAGACAGCACACAAACCGTAGGAGAGAGGAAAAGAGAGAGAGAAGGGGCAGAGAGGGAGGGAAAGGGAGGGAGGCCGGCGGAGGCCACGGCCAGTTCTCCTGTTTCGAACAAAACAGGGGTCCGACCGTGAACTTGCCGACTTTACTTAAAAATCGCAAAATTTTTAAGTTGCGGCCGAACCCCTATTTCGTTCGAAGCAAGAAAACCGGCTACGGGCTCGTTCCCGCATTCTTCACCAGCCTCCCACCCTCTCCCGCCCCCTCTCAATTACCTATTTGTTCATGCATGCACATGGGTGCTTGCAGACCGATGCGATCACAAACAAGGGCTTCACAACATCAAAAGATTATTGTCTAATTACATGCCTAATTGAGAACCCCCAAGAATGCAAAGTGTTAAAATTTCTGGTGACCAATTGTCACGTACAGGTGCATGTATCAAGATGCATAACATTGGTTTTCACTTGATCATTCTTCTTCTTTCTTCTTGGTTTTTCTTTTGGCTTGATGGAGAAGGAATGCTTCAATTATCATCTGTTTGCTGTCGTCCTCATTCGCAAGTGGGATAACAAGGGAAAACATAGGTGATTTATTAAACGATCTCAAAGATAGGTAATAATATCAGAAGAAGTGCTTGAAAAGCACACATTTACTAAAATGTTCTACGAATGGTACAATACAGATTCAGTTAACCAAGTGTCAATGTGAGCACTAAATCAAGTTGAATGCAAATTTAACAAAACAGACCTACAGACCTAAAACCAAGTCCCCTAACAAAATTAATGCAACAAAATGGATTTAGAGTGGTGTAAAAGATAACAATAGAAGAAGACAGGTATTATACGAAGTTGAACCTTTTCTTGGGGTGTGACCAGCACAAGGAACCTTCCAAATAAAAGAGGAAAAGAAGGAATCAACATCTTTGTCAGGAAATTCCCTCCGAATATATTCTTCAAGTGATGATCTGCTTGGAAATCCCAACTTGTTACCAGTAGCTTTTGCAAAATGAGCAGGGGGGTAAAGATATCTATCAATCCAGTGGCCAGAAGCAGTCTTTCTATTCCCTACTTTCCACCGCCATTTGTCTCCTGGATGGGGCCAATCTTCAGGAGCATAAGGCAAACCTTCACCAGATGAACCACCTGCAACAGGTGTGGCAACTAGGCACTTTTCATTTGAAGATGGAGTCCGACAATTACTCCCTTCTGATAGATCAACCTCCATGGATTTGTTTCCTCTGGTGATTAACTGATACTAGTGACCCGTAAAGCATTCAGTTAGTTCCCCAGCTTAGAAGACTGATACAATTTCGGCATTCTAATATCATACATTTCAGCAACTAGTCATTTGCATACTTTTGATTTGCCAAAGATGTTCAACAAATAATTGGCAGCCATTAAGCAAATTGTTTGAAAGAAATGAGACTTGAGGAGCACAAAATTATTAGCAATTCTAAAATCTTTGGAAGAAAAGAGAGCTTTAATATTTCAAAACAGCAGTAGAGAAGGGAAGAATTATTTTGCATTAAATTGCTTTAATGTTCCTAACTTTTATGATTCATCTTATCCTACAAAAAACACAATTCCAGCTTGTTTGCAGAATTCTCTATATTTAAAACCACATACATATTCCTAAAATGGCATCAGTGATATTATAGAATAACCCCCAGAATTGAAACTGGGCTGGCACTCTCCACAAATACTATCACTGATCTTGATATAGATATTAAAAAACCAAGCAAACTGCTTCTAAACCATAAATCAGATCAAAACATTTAACTGTGTTATTAAATTGTCTATCAGGGGAATGATTAATGTATAACTAGAAAATATCAACCCCTTGATTTTTTTTGCTAATAGGTGTTTATGTTTTCAATTATGTTTAATAGTATGGATTTCCAGTTTAGATTTTTCATCACTGATTTTGAATATTAGGAGTCTCAATTCTACAGACATATAACCAATAATGGGCCTTTAAATTGAGGATCCACACCATTGATCATGATCTAAAATATTTAAAGGGCCTAAAACATGATAATATATATATACATACACACACACACACACACACACACACACATATATATATATATGAGAGCATATGTATGTATGTGTGCACTTATATATTTTTGGAAATTCTTAATATGCACCAAGTGGACCCAAAATGGATGATAAAGAGTAAGTGTGCTAAAACATATTGGAGGATGTAAATTGGAAAGAAAACATTATTTTTTACTAAGCATCTTAAATTACATATAAGCCTCTTTTTCAAAAAAAAAAAGTGTAAACCAAAATTCAATTATCGAAAAGCTTTTTGACCATAAATCTGATCCCACTATTAAAATTGATAGTTTCAGGACCACTTATGCATAAGTGGGAAGTATTCAAAAACATTGATCTTAAAAATTGAAACTTTGAACTTTTGGTCACTAGGCATTTTAGGTGTCCTAGGTCGTTTTATTTTGAAGATGCAAACCATGTGTTGATCATCAATTCAAGATCTTGACATCCTACATGTACAAATCAGTTGAACAACATCCTCCAAAACAGAGTTGTGAAGTTAGAGGTTGGAGGGTTAATATTTTATGCCAATGTATAAGACTAACAAATTCAACCTCAAACCAAAATTCTGAGTGATTTAACTTAATTATCACCTCCAACAATTCTCGAACCAAACAATTTTGGACTAGGCACCCCAGTTAAAACCTTCTGATGGATGCTCAAATGACACAACTTCCATATTTTCTTAAAACAAATAAATTAAAGGAAAAGAGGATAAACAAAAAGAAGATAGAAAGGAAAAAGAAAAAGAAAGAGCAAAACCACTCCTCTCCTCCCCCATGCTTCCTACTCTCCTCCCCACCCATCTTCTTCATTGCGCCACTACCATGGATGAATTTAAGACCGATTCTTCAGTGACAATGCCATGGAATTGGTCTCTGGAAGACTAGCTCAACATCAACCACTCCCGGCACTTGCCACCACATGCCAGCTACGGCCTTATCTGAAATTTTGCAAGTATTTCAAGTTTTTTACAAGGATCATTTATTATCATTTTGATACAAAGTATATATAACAACTCACAGTGTAGTTATTTCAAAAGTTCGAGATTGATTCAAGCCAACCATCGATGATGAAAGTGAAAAAAAAAAATTCTCTATCAATCAACATCAAACTTTACGAGCAATTAGTAGGATACCAACTATAAAAGGAAGGGGAGGCCTAGTGCACGAGGCTCCTGCCATTGCAGGATCAGGGGAGGTTCAGATGCACTCAATCTTACAACCTTACACCATATATAGATAGGTTGTTTCCATGTTTCAAACCAGTGATATCCAGATCACAATGGAGCAACCTTACCGTTGCACCAAGACTCCCCTCTTGAATACCAACTAAAGATAAAAAATATTAAACCACTAATTTATAAAATCAGTGATAGATATTGACTTCAAAGAACATATGCTAGGACAGCAGACAAGGTTTTTATAGCATGTTGGCTGATATCTTAGCAGCAATTTGCGTGGAGGATGGGCTTGCTTAGCCTGTTGTCTGACACCTTAGCAAATAGCAACCCATCCCTTGGAGGGGGCTAGGTGGGATTTGATCCTGAGAGGAAAACAAGTTACCGGAGTGGGGGGAAATTTTGATGATTGAAACGTCAACTAATGGAAGTATTTATTACCCAAACAAAAAACCAGTGTAGAATCTACACATGGTACGTCAAAAAGTATGATACATTGAAAAAATAGGTACCTAAGCTTTCATCTTGCACCGAATTAAACAAAAAAGAAAAAGAAAAATGCAAGATAACAAGATTGAACCAGAAGAAATTCCCATTTAAATCAAATAATACATGACATCAAACAGCTTCCAACTGACACCATGATTCCCTTGCATACAGTAATCTGAATCGAGAAATTAGAGAAGAAAGAATCCGAATCAAACCTTGAGAGAACTAGGGTTTTTAGAAAAATCACTCATTGTTTTATGCAGAAAAAAACATTCATCTTTTGTGGAATTCTACCAATTTTTCATCTCATTATCAAAGTACAGAAAGGAGAAAAAAGTGGGAGAGAAGGATTACCGGAGCGAATTAGGGTAGGCCGTCAGACAGAAGCGAAGGTGGGATTCGATTTCGATCGCCCTCTTCCGTATCTGAAACCAAAAAGGGAGAGCGAGATGAACGAGGGGGGAAGAACTGTTGCTTTTGGCCGTGGCCTTTTCGAACAGCAAACCTCTAGTTCCCAAAATGCCCTCGGTGCCCGAAAAGATTTGCTGTCACGGTTACAGGTAGCAGATGCAGCTGTCTGGCTCGTGTCCAGATTCGGTGGACAGCTCGGCCCACCGAATCAATGCAGGATCCGCCCAAATGCCACGTAGAAACTTTGACACGTCACGGGGAGGCCAGCGTTTCATGTTTTACACGCACCGGGCGGTAAGACAAGTCTGGCTGGCTCCATACCTACCCTAGGGGTAGCAAATGTTTCAAAAACTTGAATCGTATCCATTTATTAAATAGCTCAAAAAACTAGATCCAAACTTGACAATCCTTATTAAACAGATAATTTAATCTGATCTACCATAAATTTAATTAAATTAAATAAATTAAACATCTAAACATTTTCATCCCTATTTATTAAACAAATAAAAAATAAAGTAAAAAAAATAAACTGCTATGCCTTGGCTTTTTTTTTATAGCCTTGCACCTAATAGTGAAGGTGGAGTGAAAATTGACTATATTTGATTTTAATGTTTTTAATTTTAGTTGGCAATTGAAGTGGCTCAATAGGTCATTCATGTATGTGGCAACTAGAGCTGGAACCAGGCCGAGCTAGGCGGCACTCATAGGTTTCGAGCTAGGTTAGGCCAGCCCAATTTTCTTTTCTCAAGTCTTGGATCAAGCATAGGCCTAATCCAAAGTTCAATTGGACCCATGCATGAAAAAGTTATTTGGGCTAAAAGGTTGGGCCCATAATAAATGGCCAAACTAATTCTTGGCCCCATACCCAAAATGCATGGCCTCACTCGAAAGAGTCTCGGCAGATTGGAGACCACAGTAGATATAGGAGTCATGGTGTCAAAGGCCCATTGAGTGAATGTAGAGGTGGAGCGGGAAACCACATGGATGCTCATGTCCAGATTTTGCCTAATTCCAAGAATCTGTATATGATTCGCATTCAGATTGGTTAAATACTAGACACTTAGAACTATTCAAAGTTTTCAAATGTACCTTTTATTAATCGTTAGAGAGTTGGACTCCAACAATGAGTTTGATCCATTAAATTACTTTTAAAGTGAGCTTTTTTAATAAAGAGATTGGTTGAGAATCTAAGTATTAAAATAACTTCTTTAGGTATTAAAATAATTTATTAAAAAAATTATAATGTTAAACTTGTATATGTGTTTTTTTTTCCAGAGCATCTCATATGCATATTGGAAGACCGTATCAACTAATACCTTTTAAAATTTTCTTTTATAAATGCATATTGGAAGACCTCTAGCCCATACGTGCAATTAGACAAAATCACAAAATTGAGAAATTGGCTTCTAGATCTTAAACCTAGAGAGCCAGAAACATCTACCGAGAGCGACCTTGCTACCGGCTCCATAACCACCATCATGACCAAGTTCTAGAAGCTCAGTTGTTCTATGGTCCACTGCATCTCTATGCTCAGTTTACTCCGCCCACCCTCTTCTTTCAAAACCGATTTTCCTGTGTCAACTTAATGGCTCTTATTATAAAATAATACTATTATGTAACTTGTTTGATTCATAGGTATGGTTGTCTTAATCCTATGGTTCAAATCATCCAATCGACTACGCCAAAATTCGATTCATAGGTATGGTTGTCTTGATCCTATGGTCCAAATCATTGAATCGACTATGCTAGAAAAGGTATGCTCATCCAAGGTGAGTGTACTTATTCTTAACCTTTTATCTAATTTGGACAAAAAATTAGCTAGGCTCGCTAAACGACATTTCATGTATACTATCGGATTGCTCTCCTATAGCCCTACCTCTATTTGATTTGCTGGGTACTTGTGAAAGAGTTAAAATGCTCGGATCCATCTATTCATTAATACTGTGTCTACATAGCAATGAAGGACTCCATATAAGCCAAACCTCTATTATTTATATAATACATGCACACACACATATACTAGATAATATATAATAGACTTGCTAGCTTAATAGCCCATGGATGATGTTAACAGATTATGTCAAAACTGATGTAATCAATAGATGCTCCATCATTAATACGGTCATCTACATGGTAAATGGGGAGCTCAGCAAAGTTGAGCCTTCATTTTAGATATATATATATAGCTAGAAATAATGTTAATAAATTATATTAACAACGATGTCATTAATATATGCCTCATTATTAAATAGCATCTGTGCTGTGAATGGAAATCTTATTACAAGTTCAGCCTTCATATTATATAGATACATACATATAAGTGTATATGCATGTATGTATATAAAATAGATTGGCCCAGGTGGTGGAGGTCATGGTGGAGATAGGAGACATGGTCATAAAGGCCCATTGGGTGGAGGCTGTGAGCCGATAGAGGTGAAGCGAGCAACTACATGGACACTTATATCTAGCTTATGTCTAGCTCCAAAAATCTATAGTAGATACGTATTTGAATTGGATAAATGCTATTCAAAAGTTTTCAATTGTAGCTTTTATTAATTGTTACAGAGTTGGGACTCATTTCGTTCGTGGAAAAAAAAGGGAAGAAAGTATGATCAATGGAAAAACAGAGAATACTTCATGCTTGGTTAGAGTTTTCAAAGAAGCGAGATATAAAAATAACCTTCTCATGGGAATAAGATTCCTACATTTTATTGAAAAAAAACTTATGTGAGACAGAAAAATCCAATTTCCACTAGGAGAGTATTGATTTTTTTTTCAAAAATGTCCTTAAGCTTTTAGATAGAATGGGATAAAATTCTTTTTTTTATTAAGAACATATCAGGGCATTGTACATAACTCGAAAGATCTTGGCCCCATACCCAAAATGCTTGGCCTGACTCGAAAGAGTCCCGAGCCTCCCGACAGAAGATCTTGGAGACCACAACTGAGATAGGAGATGTGGTGTCAGAGGCCCATTGGGTGAATGCTGCGAGTTGATGGAGGTAGAGGGGGCAACCACATGGATGCTCATGTCTAGCTTTTGTCTAGCTCCAAGAATCTGTATTAGATTCGTATTCGGATTGGTTAAATACCAGACACTTAGATACTATTCAAAGTTTTCAACTACACCTTTTGATTAATTGTTAGAGAGTTGGACTCCAACAATGAGTTTGATCCATTACATTAGTTTTAAAGTGAGCTTTTTTAATAAAGACATTCGTTGATAATCTAAGTATTAAAATAACTTTGTTAAACTTCTATATGTGTTTTTTTTTTGAGCATCTCATATGCATATTGGAGGCCCTCATCAACTGATACCTTTTAATATTTTATTTTATAAATGCATATTGGAAGACCTCCCGTACGTGCAATTGGACAAAGCTACAAAATGGAGAACTAGTTTCTAGATCTTGAACTTAGAGAGCCAAAAACATCGATGGTCCATTGCGTCTCTATGCTCATTTTACTCCACCCGCCCTCTTCTTTCAAATCTGGTTTTCTTGTGTCAACTTAATTACTCTTATTATAGATAATACTACTATGTAGCCAGTTTGATTCATAGGTATGGTTGTCTTAATCCTATGGTTCAAATCATCTGATCGACTACGCTAGAATTCGATTCATATGTATGGTTCTCTCAATCCTATGGCCCAAATCATCCAATCGACTATGCTAGAAAAAATACCTCATCCAAGGTGAGTGTACTTAATCCTTTATTTAATTTGGACAAAGGATTCGCTAGGCTCACTAACCGACATTTCATGTATACTCTCGGATTGCTCTCTTGTAGCCCTACCTCCATTTGTTTTGCTAGGTACTTTGCTAAAGAGTTAAAATGCTCGGATCCATCTGTTCATTAATATTGTATCTACATAGTAATGAAGGATGCCATATAAGCCAAGTCGAGATGTCAACGGATATAGATAATAAAGTTGCCAGGTTAATAGCCTAAGGATGATGTTAACGAATTATATTAAAATTGGCATAATTAATAGATGCTCCATCATTAATACAATCATCCACATGGTGAACAGAGAGCTCAATAAAGTGGAGCCTTTATTTTGGATACATATAGCTACGAATGATGTTAATAAATTATATTAATATCGATGTCATTAATATATGCCTCGTTATTAAACATGTATCTGTGCGGTGAATGGATTGCTCAGTACAAGTTGAGACTTTATATTATATAGATATATACATATAAGTGTATATGTATGTATGTATGCATGTATGTATATAAAATAGATTGGCCTAGGTGGTGGAGGCCATAGTAGAGATAGGAGACATGGCCATAAAGGCCCACTAGGTGGAGGCTATGAGCTGGTAGAGATGGTGCGAGCAACTACATGGACGCTTGTATATAGTTTATGTCTAGATAGTAGATATATATTTGAATTGGATAAATACTATTCAAAGTTTTCAATTGTAGCTTTTATTAATTGTTAGAGAGTTATGACTCGTTTCATTCGTGGAAAAAGAAGGAGAGAAAATGTGGTCAATAGAAAAATAGAAAAATATTTCATGTTTGATTAGAGTTTTCAAAGAAAAGAGATGAAAAAGTAACTTTCTCATGAAAATAAGATTTTCATATTTCATGAAAAAGAAAAACTCATGTAGGATATAGAAAAATCCAATTTCCACTGGTGGAGAATTATTTTTTTCCCCAAAAGTACACTTAAGTTTTTAGACAGAATGGGATAAGATTTGTTTTTATTAAGTGCATAACAGGTACTTTACATAATTTTTTCAAAAATCTAGATGCTCACTCAAATATAAGTCACTCTAAAATATGTTCTTTTTCTATGGTCAACCAAACATGCAAAAATTACTTTTCCAAGCATCATATATCCAAGCATTAGCTTTGTAGAAAAATATTTCAATAAAAAAATTCGTTCTGTGAACTAAACGAGTCTTTGGATTGGACGAGTTTTACCCATTATTAGTTTTAAAAGTGAGCCTTTTCTTTTTTAAAAAAAGCGATTGGTTAAGAATTTAGGTATTGAAATAACTTATTAGTATTTCCGTTTATAACAATAGACTTATTTATGTGTTTTAGTTAAAACCATTTTTTTGTGCATCTCGCATGCATACTGGAAGACCTCGACAACTAATATCTTTTAATATTTTCTTTTATTTTTTTGTATGTACATAATCTTCTAGATATTTAAATTCGCATGAATATCCTTTCAAAATTGACATTTACTGTACACCCTTATAAAATATTTTTTTTTATGTAAACCTTTTTTTTCTTACATATATGCCTACATCATTGTTAAGAAATTAGCGATTTTAAATTAATAAATAAATAAAATATCTTTAATAGGTAGATATACAAAAAAATATTTATAGGGGTATATATGCAAATAGCAACTTTGCGAGAATATTCATGCAATTTTACATATCTAGGAGGATTTATATGCAAAAAAACTATTTTTTTTGACTATTTCGACTTGCTTTAATACTTGGATTAGTCTAGTGCCTGCTTCTCAATATTTTCTATAAAAATATTGCTTGAAACAAAGATAGATTCGACAAATAGATAACAAAAAAAGTTTATTAAGGTTCTTTCACTAATCATGAAATTATTTTACTTTATTCTACTTCATTTTTAACAATCACTATATCTTATTTCATCGAAAACTAGCTTATAATTTTTATTATTATAGTTGCATATATGAAGCATGTATTAGAATATAGAAAAGGATTAAAATCTCTTAAAGGCACATAATAGATTACAATAATCAAGCTTCCTTACTATTGTTGTGCTCATGGGCCCATCTTGTACACGAGAAATTTTTTAGCTCTAAAAAATATTAGAGAGGGAATAGTTTTGATCCCGAACGGAGGAATAAAAGAGAGAGATCGAGAGAGATCGAAAAATTTCTCGGAGGGGGCAGAAATATTAATTCCTAACGAGACCTGTTAACTTGTTACTTGCTTTAGAAATAAAAAAGATATTTTTATAATTTTAATTAATTTTTCAAATAAATGTGATTTTTGCTAATCATGCTAGCTGGATCACTATGTCAAAAATATTCATATAAAAATTGTGTTTTATAAGGGCATGCACGTAAATATTAATTGGTTAGAGTATTCGTACAAATTCTAATATTTAGGAGGATATTTATGCAAAAATTCATTTTTTTGCGTTTATATCCTCATAAATATTTAAAATTATCTAAATATTCTCGCAAAAGTAATATATATATATATATATATATACGCACACCTTTATAAATGTTTCTTTTTGCATATTTATCCTTAAGAATGTTTCAAATATTTTAATTTTAAATTATTAACTTTTTAATAGCGTTGGATGGCATAAGTACAAAAAAAAAAAAAAAAAAGTATACATATGTAACAAGTATTTTATAAGGATATATTTATAATTATTAATTTTGGGATAATATTTGGGAGACCCTGTGGCACGTGAGATGCACGTGCAATTGGACAAAACCGCAAAATGTGTACTGGTTTCTAGATCTAAAACCTAGGAAGCCGGAAACGACTACCGAGAGCCATCTCGCTGCCGGCTCCGTCACCGCCACCACCATGACCATGTTCCGGAAGCTCGGCCGCCCCGCGGCCCACCGCGTCTCTATGCTCAGGTAACTCCATTTCTCCTCCTCCTCCTTTTCAGGTAGGTCTTTCTTTATTGACAAGCTTTGGCTTTCCTTCAGGACGATGGTCTCTCAGTTGGTGAAGCATGAACGCATCGAAACCACCGTCGCAAAGGTACTTCTTCCCCTCCTCTTACTGGTTGTAGAGATATGGCTGTTTCAGTTGGGGTGGGGTGTGTGGCATTTCGTCGGGCAGTTGGTGATCATTCGACCAGTGAAAACTAAGCTAAAGTCGTATTTGTTGTTATGATTGCAGGCAAAAGAAGTTCGTCGTGTTGCAGACAACATGGTGCAGCTGGGCAAAGAGGTTATCAAAATACTTTCTTTAATGCTTTAATAATTATTTTCACCCATTAAATTCTGCCAAGTTTGCATTGCTAATATTATCAGACACCAAAAATACTTCGGAGGTTAGTGGTTGACAAGCCAAATGTCTACTACATTGTAACACTAATAATATATTCTAGCACTAAAATTCTGCCGTGCTTGCAATAATGTATCAGAAAGCATAGCAATGAGGACTGGAATTCACTTACGTTACTGTTTGATAGTGCAATTGATTTGGACAAAATTTATTTGCTTGATACTTTATCTTCATTTGTTCTTGAGTGACTGACGTGTGTTTGAGTAATTGTTCAGGCAAGCTTATTACCCATATCTGGGATGCATGAAAACTTGTGATAGCATATTGAGGGATTCCTTGGGGTCCGAGACATGTAATAAGCACGGGAATGATGGAAATATTGGATAAAATGTCATATGCTGGAAGAGTAGATTTCCTACAGTCTATGGGAATACCTCCAGATATCTGCTGCCATATGTGTGCATGCAGGATATTAAGTGAACTGCCACTGTGTCAACCTTGTGCATAGACTAGTTATAGTTAAATGACAAATCACTGGGCAATTGACATGGAAAGTAAACCTGCAAGCCTCCTCCTATGAACCACCTTAGTTTTTTTCTTTTTTCTTTTTGTTTTTTGAGCAACCCACGAGAAGACCCTACTAACCTTCACCTCATTCAGGCCTGCAAGTCCTTACATTTTCATTTTTCATTTGAATGCGAAAGCAACAGGCGGTCTTATATATTTTTCCCCTTCGCTGCATGTTTATGGTCTGAAATAAGATAAGAAATTTGTGTTGAAATAATTAGATTGAAAGGGCTTAAAATGCTCTTCGTATTCAAGTTTCTCTCACAATTAGGGTTTCTAGTAAGTATTTGAAGTGACAGCTAATTATTTTTTTCATGCTTTCTAGTTTATGGTACTATCTTTCTTTTTTATTATGAGGAAAACTTTATGGTAGTATCATATCTACTATCTCCTATATTTGACATTCTTGTTGAACACAGTATTTTTGGTGTTTTACCATTAAAGGGGGAAAAGAAAAATCAGATCTATTTGTTTGATTATGGAAAGGACAAATATTTGTTAGACAGTCAAATTTATGCTTTATGATTCTAACAAAGAAAAGAGATGTTAGTAACGTTTCTTGTTAACCTCAATAAAAAAAGGAAAAATAGAAAAGTGCACTGTTGCTTGTGTTTTCCTTCTCATACGTGAACACTTGTTAGGTCTTGCGGCTGAATCTAGATTCCACTTCGATAATTTTCCAGAGTAGACAACCTTGGTGGTGGTGTCAACAATGGCCTTGATGGCATCAAGGATTGTGGTTCCCGTTGCAAAGGATCGCTCGAAGTTCAAAACATTACCATGCTCTGCTATGTCTGAAATAAGAAACAAAGTCAATCTAAGGTGTTTAGAATGTTTACCAATTGTTAGATTGTTCCCACTGCGTCCTTGCCAAGTGATAGTCCATCCTCCACACTGACAGCCCAAGTTGTCGGCATGGCTCCCAGCTACAAGGATCTTCCTGGCCTTCTTAGGAAGAGGCAACAGTGGATTGTCCGTAAACTTTCCATTTTTTAGTAGTACAAGTGATTTCTCGCCTCTTCGTCTCCATTCTCCTCTCTCTCCCCCCCTCCGTCTCCCTCGGAAGCCCTAGCCCCTTTCTTTCTTCTTCTTTCACCTCCGGCCGAGCCCTTCTCCCATCCTTCCTCTCTCTTTGCTTCTCCCCCTTCTTCTTCTCCCTCTCGCCGTGCCACCGTGGGGTGAGCCTCCTTCGGAAGATGCTCCCACCTCGGAGCGGCAGAAGGGAAGGCCCTGGACCTCCTCCGAAGTGGTGCCGGAGGAGTCGAACGGGGTCCCCGAGGTGGGGCCGAGCCCTTGGGAGCTCCTGTGAGGAGGCCGACGC